>NC_060179.1:61227999-61527999 GCF_021184085.1 Oncorhynchus gorbuscha | reverse complement strand
GCAACCGTCACACCTGTTTTGAGCCCCACATTTTTAGCTAAAAATAAATAAATAAATAATACTCATTAGTTTTTTTGGGGGGGGTTGCCTGTTTTGCATGTTATTTTGGCATTAATGCACGTCACATATCAGTTTGCAAACAATGTAAAAATAAATAACAAATCACTGAGTTAATAAAGCTGCATACAAACATGGTCTCTTTTGTGCTTTCTTGAGTAAGGCAGCTCCAAAATGCAGGTGTTTCAGCCTTGCTCAGTGCTTTCAGTGGTGGTGGGGCAGCCAGAGGAAAATACAAAGTGTAGGAGTTGGTAATGCTCTCTAGTTGTGCCGTGGTTGGCTCAGTGTTCTGTTACTCATGGGGACACTAAGTCACCATCAAATCTAAGGGTAGCTTGAAAATTCAAGCCCATTGGGTGCTGCCATGGAGTTACATTAGAAGTGCCCAAGAAAGCTCAAGGTCATTGGCCACAGATAAAATTACATCAAATCAAATTATATCTACAGTAGCTTTGATTGGACTTTCAAAATCTTAGCTAGCAGTCATCATCATGAATAAAGTCGACAATCTACTGGCAAATCATTTTTAATCCTTTTCATATAAAGAGAAATAATAAAGATAAATTATAGATAAAACTTATTGGTGCTCATCGTTCACTGAACATAAACATTACACAACAAGTTGGAAATTGCAAATTCAACAATGAGTTGTTTGGAAGGAATCAACTGCAAACATTGCAAAGCAATCACTAGACTGCTATTCAGTGTAGTGGCTGTGTGGTCCCAAGTCTGGGAGTAAGGGTCTATTTTCCAAGCTTAAAATGATAAACATTCAACATTGGCCATGCTGTCAATCCAGCAAGATTTCTGCCGCGCTCAAAATAACTGTTAACTTGGAAATGGGAAATCTGACCACAGTAAGTTCAAGACAACTGGGAAAATACATTTTGAACAGTCATCCAACTCGGAATTGTAAATTGGGAATTGCGAACTCTGACCTCTTTCTTGAACTACGACCTGAAGATCACCGACATCGTCATGATTCAACCTTGTTTTTTTTTAGTTCCCAGTTGTCTTTAAACTGGGAACTGGGAATCAGAGAATGCCAGACTTTGATGACAAATTTTCCCACGAAGGACCGCCATGCCACCTTGCTGTTCAAGTGATCATAGTACAACAAGTTGAGTCCAAGAATGTCTTGTATGCTGCTGCATAAATTAGGTAATATGCCAGGGAGATATGTATATGGTAGCTAAGAAATTAATACTAAGTGTATGTTGTGTAGTAAGCTGTTAGTAGCCCATGTACCTCACTCTAATAATTTGGTCTATTTTCTCCTCTTAATGTCGCCTACTGTTTGAACTTGGTGGTTCACATGTAGCCTATAGCCTATTTTAGAGCAGTGTAATCATCGAAATCAATGAGCTTTCATTGTCTGCTTATATGCCCCCTTTATTTATCCTACAGTTCTGACTTGGTGTACATGGAGAACACTAAGAACGGCCAATGTTCTGAATTCTGTCACTGTACATTTCAAAGGTGCTGAACAAATAGTTAAATTGATGACGTCTGTCCTAGCTCGCTCATTCATGTCTTAATCGAAATTACGGATTGCCTCTTATCCGCTTGCCGTCCCCTTATACCATAGTCTGTTCATCTCAATTGTCAGTAGAAACCACATTTGTTAAGCAAATCAGCCATATCAGCTATGTTTTTTAAAAGGGAGTAAATGAGACTGAATGAACTGTTTCGCTGCCAGACAAGGATCTAACAGACAGACAGGATTAGTGGAGATAAGGTGTTGGGACTCTGCTGTTGGGACAGCTTTATGTAGGCCCTAACCGTTTGTGGGCACCGTTTGTCACCGCTATAGTGCAATTACTGTATTGTTTAGTGTTGTATTGGATTGTGTAGTGTAGTCGCTTTGCTGGCTTGCACACCCACCCAATTTTTTTTGCCCCATCAAGATTTACATGCCAAAATCACCACTGTCAATGACCTGAGCTGTCAGGTGTTGAAAGCAATTTAAATGCTTTCTTTCAATAAAGAAAACCACATTGATCTGTCGAATTTGTTATTTGATTTCAGACAAAGTGAATATCATAGGTTGAATGAACCAAAGCGTAATTTTCAGTAATTCTAATCAGTAAAAGCACTTTAGATTAACAACAGCTTCGTCCTGCTTTTTATACTATACACACACACCAGTGTTTCTTTTTGGAAAATGTGGTTCCGGACAATTTACCCGCACATTTTAAATTACAGGACATTTAACAAATGTACCAGATCCCAAACTGCTACAGACCTATATCTATCCTACCATGCCTTTCTAAGGTCTTCGAAAGTCAAGTCAACAAACAGATTACCGACCATTTTGAATCTCACCATACCTTCTCTGCTATGCAATCTGGTTTCAGAGCTGGTCATGGGTGCACCTCAGCCACGCTCAAGGTCCTAAACGATATCTTAACTGCCATCGATAAGAAACATTACTGTGCAGCCGTATTCATTGATCTGGCCAAGGCTTTCGACTCTGTCAATCACCACATCCTCATCGGCAGACTCGACAGCCTTGGTTTCTCGAATGATTTCCTCGCCTGGTTCACCAACTACTTCTCTGATACAGTTCAGTGTGTGAAATCGGAGGGTCTGCTGTCCGGACCTCTGGCAGTTTCTATGGGGGTGCCACAGGGTTCAATTCTTGGACCGACTCTCTTCTCTGTATACATCAATGAGGTCGCTCTTGCTGCTGGTGAGACCCTGATCCACCTCTACGCAGACGACACCATTCTGTATACTTCTGGCCCTTCTTTGGACACTGTGTTAACAACCCTCCAGGCAAGCTTCAATGCCATACAACTCTCCTTCCGTGGCCTCCAATTGCTCTTAAATACAAGTCAAACTAAATGCATGCTCTTCAACCGATCGCTACCTGCACCTGCCCGCCTGTCCAACATCACTACTCTGGACGGCTTTGACTTAGAATACATGGACAACTACAAATACTTAGCTGTCTGGTTAGACTGTAAACTCTCCTTCCAGACCCACATCAAACATATCCAATCCAAAGTTAAATCTAGAATTGGCTTCCTATTTCGCAACAAAGCATCCTTCACTCATGCTGCCAAACATACCCTTGTAAAACTGACCATCCTACCAATCCTCGACTTTGGCGATGTCATTTACAAAATAGCCTCCAATACCCTACTCAACAAATTGGATGCAGTCTATCACAGTGCAATCCGTTTTGTCACCAAAGCCCCATATACTACCCACCATTGCGACCTGTATGCTCTCGTTGGCTGGCCCTCGCATCATACTCGTCGCCAAACCCACTGGCTCCATGTCATCTACAAGACCCTGCTAGGTAAGGTCCCCCCCTTATCTCAGCTCGCTGGTCACCATAGCATCTCCCACCTGTAGCACACGCTCCAGCAGGTATATCTCTCTAGTCACCCCCAAAACCAATTCTTTCTTTGGCCGCCTCTCCTTCCAGTTCTCTGCTGCAAATGACTGGAACGAACTACAAAAATCTCTGAAACTGGAAACACTTATCTCTCTCACTAGCTTTAAGCACCAACTGTCAGAGTAGCTCACAGATTACTGCACCTGTACATAGCCCACCTATAATTTAGCCCAAACAACTACCTCTTTCCCTCCAGTATTTAATTTATTTATTTATTTTGCTCCTTTGCACCCCATTATTTTTATTTCTACTTTGCACATTCTTCCACTGCAAATCTACCATTCCAGTGTTTTACTTGCTATATTGTATTTACTTTGCCACCATGGCCTTTTTTTGCCTTTACCTCCCTTATCTCACCTCATTTGCTCACATCGTATATAGACTTGTTTATACTGTATTATTGACTGTATGTTTGTTTTACTCCATGTGTAACTCTGTGTCGTTGTATGTGTCGAACTGCTTTGCTTTATCTTGGCCAGGTCGCAATTGTAAATGAGAACTTGTTCTCAACTTGCCTACCTGGTTAAATAAAGGTGAAATAAAAAATAATGTAAAAAAAATATATGCATTGGTTGCGCAACCTGATTAGGGTGCCCACCCACAGTGTTCAGAATGCCAGAAATCACATTTAGTTCATGATAATTCATCTTAACAGAACATGCAACCCAGATACAACTGCGTGCATCATTCTTACCAAATTCCAATAAGCAATTTGAAGTTGTCAGAATACATCCTTAACGCTAGGGGAAGCTTTCCCTAAATTCAAATGAATTAAATTGCCAAAATTATATATCCTAAATAGCTTACTCTTGTCTATACAGAAATACATCAAATAATTCAAAATAGGCTACTACACCAGAAAGCATGATTTGTCCTCAGGGACAAATACCAAATTCGTTATTGTTGCGTTGCGACTGTCAGTGAAAAGCAGAGACAGACCCAGCCAGGCATATCGCAATATTTAAAAACGCAATCACAGAAAAACTGTTGGGAAATCGAAATAGATATTGTTGTAAATAGAAGACAATGAAAAGACTCCAATTTGTCTTTTAGTTATCAAAATTTTCATATTAATTGAGCGAAAAGTAACATCTTATTGGCACCGTTAGAGAACATTGGCTATAAACCCAGTGGGCATATTCACTGTGTTTTGGGTCAGTGACACTTTATTTTGTTTTTGGACAATAATTTCCGCCTCCAGGTTGTATTTGTCTCCCCTTTTGGTAGGATATGGATCAGACAACGTTGTTTTTATTGGTCTGTTGGTCAGTGTCAGCAGAGCAGGCTACCCTGTCATTTTTGTCGTATTAAAAAATATTCTGTTAATGTCTCCTGTCATATAAAGTGTACTATAAACTGGGTATTTCGAGCCCTGAATGCTGATTGGCTGACAGCTGTGGTATATCAGATCATATGCCACGTTTTACTGCTCCAATTACATTGGTAACCAGTATATAATAGCAATAAGGCACCTCGGGGGTTTGTTGTATATGGCCAATATACCACGGCTGAGGGCTGTTCTTACGCACGACGCAAAGCGGAGTGCCTAGATACAGCCTTTAGCCGTGGTATATTGACCAAATATCACAGCCCCTTGTGCATTATTGCTTAAGTAGAATTAGTTTATGAAAGGCCAATATTTTCCTGTGCAAAGAAGAAATGTATGCTATCTGATATAGCCCAAAGCCTTTGCCTAATCTACGCCACTACACGCTGCATTGAACAGTCTCTTTTGAGAACAGTGATTGAGTTATATTATTAGCCTAAATTAGGACTATCCAGACTAATCATCACATTAGGAATAGTAGGTTATTTTAGATAAGTCTGCAAATGCGATGATGCGTGCTTTATCATGAAGTTGTATTTTCAGGGTGAATATTTGCTTCCCCAAACTTGAAACCCACACGCAGCTTATTATTATTTTTCTTTCTTTAACCTTTATTTAACCCTCCTGCTGTGTTCCCGGGCAAATTGGACCTTTTACAAGTTTTCTCTCTGAAATTGTAGTTCATTTAATCTGATTGTCATAAGGTTCCATGACTTTGTCCACACAGGGCATCTGAACACACAACATAAATGTTGATGATTTTCATAACATTTTGGATGTTTTATTTAACTTTTGTTTACCTGTGGTGTTCTCGGTCAAAAATGACCGGTCATTAGAAATGAATGAGTGAGACGACAATTAGTGTATAAAATTTAGTTCAGTCACATGTCCATTCATCAGATGGACACACTTCCTCTCCCAGACCCCCATATGCATATGTGTTTGAGCACACACACACACACACACACACACACACACACACACACACACACACACACACACACACACACACACATACCTCACTCCCCTTCTTGGTTTCCATGGCAACTGCCACAGGAACCTTTCCCCAATAGCATCTTTCCCCCACGGGAACCACACCTGTTGGCATTTTCACAAACGATTCCAACATATTTTCAACAATATATAGAACTTTTCTCGCAGCTCTGGTATGTAAAGCTTTTTTGAGGCCTTGCTCACAATTCATTCATTCTGCACAATGACCAAATTATATTCTGTTCGTGAGGCTCTTGATCATATCTTTGATCATGACACTGGTGAGGAGGAGAGAGTCCTTGTTTAACTTTGACACAAAGTATTATGTGATAAATAGCACCATATGTTTAATCTGAGTACTTGATATAGTCAAAATAGTCCATACATGATGCTTTTTTTAAACTCAAAAACGAGTTGTATGAGCTCAAGTTAATGAGGCCTACAGGCCATAAATAGCAAATAGAAGTTCAAAACTTGTAATGTTCACAAGAACTTAAGTTGTGTTGTGATACAGCCTGGATTCGAACCAGGGTGTCTGTAGCAACGAACAGCAAAGTCCCTAGTCTATGTCAATCTACTATCCCCCATAGTAGAAAAGTTTACCTATTCTATTGTTCAACTTGTCATTCTGTGTGAGAAAGAAATAGCCTATTCAAACAGGCTGGGACAGTTGTGGGATGATAGATCCCAAATTCATACAACCAGTAGGCTTAGGCTACATTCCATTTTTTAAACCAATGAGGTTCATGCAACAGAACGGAACATTCAGCTTAAAATGTTGATAAATTATATATATTTTTTCACATTCTAAGCTCAGCAATGCACACTCTTGCCTGCATCTAGCTGATATACTGTAGGGTGTAATTAGTTAGAGTAAGCCCCAAAAAATTGTCAAAGACTCCAATCACCCAAGTCATAGTCTGTTCTTGCTGCTACTACAAGGCAAGCGGTACCGGAGTGCCAAGTCCCCACTCCCCCACTCCCTTTGTTTTTACACTGCTGCTACTTGCAGTTTATGCATAGTCACTTTACCACTACCTACATGTACAAATTGCCTCTGCTAACCTGTATCCCTGCACATTGACTCAGTACCGGTACCCCTTTATAGCATCATTATTGTTATTTTATTGTGTTACTTTTTCTTTTTTTTTACTTTTCTTTTGTAAATATTTTCTTAACTCTATTTTCTTAAAACTGCATGGTTGGTTAAGGACTTATAAGTAATCATTTCATGGTAAGGCCGATTACACCTGTTGTATTCGGCGCATGTGACAAATACAATTTTATTTGAAGGCAGTAGGATACGCATGAATGTTCAGGTTAAAACCTGTTGAAAAATGAAACTGCCTATTTCTCAGGCCCAGAATCTAGAATATGCATATAATTGTCAGATTAGGATGGAAAAAAGTTTCCAAAACTGGCAAAATATTGTCTGTGAGTATAACAGAACTGATATTAAATTTTTTAATTTTACCTTTATTTAACCAGGCAAGTCAGTTAAGAACAAATTCTTATTTAGCTCTTCTTAATTGTGGCAATTGGTGTTTATTTAAAAAAACACTTTTTTTACATGAGATTGCCTTTATAATTGTTGTGCAATGATTGGTCTTATTAAAGCACGTTTCACTCCAGCAGCAACAAACTGCTTTTTGATCAAGCCGATCTCATAGTTTCACTTCTGGACTTCACATAATTGTATGAACATTGATTTGTTTTACCCATTAATTCTGTGGTTACAGGGTTCAAACATAAACAACTTAAAGGGTTAAGTTTAGGGTTAAGTTTAGGGTTAAGTTTAGGGTTAAGTTTAGGGTTAAGTTTAGGTATTAATTCTGAGTGGCTAGAACTATGGTTTGGGGAAAGCATAAAATTAAAATATTGTCCCAAAAAAATGCTGTTTCCATTTAGTATCATCAAGTACTCTCCCTGCTTGCTAGACAATTGTGAACTGCCATGGTGCAGTGGTCTAAGCAGCGCGTTCTCGCGTTGTGAGTTTGAGCCCATTGCTGTGCCATCGGTTATTTTTTGGGGGGTGTGAGCACTGAGGTTGGCATATATATCAACATCCTCAGGACCTTTTCAAACAACCGGAATCGACGTGTGTTTCTAGTGACCAGCCTTGATTGATGAGCTGCGGCAGCATCTCTCGCACTACATCAACTGGTATTTCAATCAATGAATAGGCTAAAATGCATTATTTCGCAATGGGATTATTTATATTCTTTGGACAATTGGCCGGTGCCAATTTTATTTATCAGATTTTCATTTTTTTGTGGTGGGGCAAAAGACGGCTTTTACCCACTAACTGAAACACTGACACACTGACACACTGAAACACTGACACACTGAAACACTGAAACACTGACACACTGAAACACTGACACACTGAAACACTGACACACTGACAACTGACACACTGACACACTGAAACACTGACACACTGACACACTGAAATACTGACACACTGACACACTGAAACACTGACACACTGAAACACTGACACACTGAAACACTGACACACTGAAACACTGACACACTAAAACACTAACACACTGACACACTGAAACACTGACACACTGACACACTGAAACACTGACACACTGACACACTGAAACACTGACACACTGACACACTGAAACACTAACACACTAACACACTGACACACTGACACACTGAAACACTGACACACTAAAACACTAACACACTGACACACTGAAACACTGACACACTGAAACACTCACACACTGACACACTGACACACTGACACACTGACACACTGACACACTGGAACACTGACACACTGACAACTGACACACTGACACACTGGAACACTGGAACACTGAAACACTGAAATACTGACACACTGGAACACTGACACACTGAAACACTGACACACTGAAACACTGACACACTGACAACTGACAAACTGACACACTGACACACTGACACACTGAAATACTGACACACTGACACACTGAAACACTGACACACTGAAACACTGACACACTGAAACACTGACACACTGAAACACTGACACACAAACACACTGAAACACTGAAACACTGACACACTGAAACACTGACACACTGACACACTGAAACACTGGAACACTGACACACTGAAACACTGGAACACTGAAACACTGAAATACTGACACACTGAAACACTGAAACACTGACACACTGGAACACTGACACACTGAAACACTGGAACACTGAAACACTGAAACACTGACACACTGAAACACTGAAACACTGAAACACTGACACACTGACAACTGACACACTGACACACTGGAACACTGAAACACTGAAATACTGACACACTGAAACACTGAAACACTGACACACTGGAACACTGACACACTGAAACACTGGAACACTGAAACACTGAAACACTGACACACTGAAACACTGACACACTGAAACACTGACACACTGACAACTGACACACTGACACACTGACACACTGACACACTGAAATACTGACACACTGAAACACTGACACACTGACAACTGACACACTGACACACTGGAACACTGAAACACTGAAATACTGACACACTGAAACACTGAAACACTGACACACTGCAACACTGACACACTGAAACACTGAAACACTGAAACACTGACACACTGAAACACTGACACACTGAAACACTGACACACTGACACACTGACAACTGACACACTGACACACTGACACACTGACACACTGAAACACTGACACACTGAAACACTGACACACTGAAACACTGACACACTGAAACACTGACACACTGAAACACTGACACACTAACACACTGAAACACTGAAACACTGACACACTGAAACACTGACACACTGACACACTGACACACTGACACACTGACACACTGACACACTGACACACTGACACACTGAAACACTGACACACTGACACACTGAAACACTGACACACTGACACACTGAAACACTAACACACTAAAACACTGACACACTGACACACTGAAACACTGACACACTAAAACACTAACACACTGACACACTGAAACACTGACACACTGAAACACTCACACACTGACACACTGACACACTGACACACTGAAACACTGAAACACTGACACACTGAAACACTGACACACTGACACACTGAAACACTGAAACACTGACACACTGAAACACTGAAACACTGACACACTGAAACACTGACTAATATAATAATGGACACGTTCATCTCAACACATATAACTCCCATGATGCTCAACTGCACAACCCCAATACACGATATATCCTCTCCTCCTAGTTAAATTGTCCCCATTTTTAACAACAGTCCCGAGAAGGTGACTGTGAGCCCCTAGGTGATGACTGCTGGGTCAGGATAAAACCCAGTAACATTTCTGACCACTCACGACTGTTGGTTCTGTCGGTGTGGCTTTACTCAGTAGTAACTGATCTGTCTGTCTTTTCCAGTTGAGGTCCTATGCAGTCTGGACAGTGTAGTACACAGGGCCAGTCTGAGCAATGACTGTAGCAGGAACCCACTTTCTCCCGGATTGAAAGCTCTGTACTTCGTTCGCAGTTCATTACATTTGACTTGATTCTCGATCTGTTTGAGTAAGTCGAAGCTTGTGCGTAGCTCTCCTTTCATGTGTAGCGAAGCGTTGGTGATTGCATGAGGTGTGTTCCTGTTGGCTAGAAGGAAGCTGTGTCCCTTGACCCTGAGACCTTCAAGGCATGTTTCGTGTTCTGTATGAACCTCTCCGCAAGCCCGTTGGTAGATGGATGATACGGTGCGGACCTGATGTGCTGTACGCCATTCTCCTGTAGAAATGTGGCCATTTCTTTGGACACTAGCTGCAGCCCGTTAATGAGTTGCAGTGGTGATCAGAACTGACTAAAAACTTATCCAAGCTTTCCGATAATCTTCTATGCAGTAGTTGACCTCATGATGACAACCTCCACTTGGAGCATTCATTCATTCAGATAAACATTCTGTCTCCGAATGTGAATTCGATGTGTGTGTTGCCATGCCTCCTCCAGCCAATCCCACGGATGAAGAAGTGCAAGTTGAGGTACGTTGCAAACCTTCTGATATGAGGAACATGTTTTTGCTTCTCCTTAATGCTTTCATCCAATCCAAGTCACCAGAAGTAGCTATGTGTGATTTCCTTCATGTGCACCATTCCACAATGACCTGAGTGTAGTTGTTGCAACACTGGTTTATTCAGCAAAGGCGGATTGATAACTCTCCTCCCCCACAACAGACAACCGGACTGTACTGACAGGTTTTCAGTTCCGGAGCATCTCCTGCGACTTTAACTTTGATGATAGTGTCCATCGCTTCAGAAACCCTGAGTCATTTCTGGTGTTTCTCCGCACTTGTGTTGAAGTCACTGGTGTGTTTTCCACTTGTTTGAAATAGAGGATGTCCACTTGGCATGACTTTGGCTTGACCACAGCTAGTGGTAACCTGGAAGGTCCATCTGCATTTCAGTCCAGTTCTGACTTGTGCTACTCGATGTTGTAGGTGTGTGCTGACAACTACAAAGCCCACCTTTTCATTCTAATTGCAGCAAGTGACGGAATTCCAGTACACAGCCCAAAGAAGATGGTCAAGCGGACAATGATCTGTAAGAAGGGTGAATTTCCTCCCGTACAGATACTAGTGAATGCACTCCGAAGAACAATGCCTAGGGCTTCCCATTCTATCTGTGTGTAGTTACTTTCTGCTTTGTTCAATGTCCTCAACGCAAAAGGGATCAGCTTCTCTTCACTGGAAGGCTCAATATGGGTCACGGGTGCTCCCACACCATATGGACTAGCATCACAAGTGAGTTGGATGGGCAATGACGCGTCGAAGTGTGTCAGTGCCTCCGATTTCAGGATTGTTTCCTTGAGTTTTCACAAATGCTTCCTTGCATTGTTCTGTCCATGTACATGTTTTGTCCTAATAAAGCAACTGATGCAGCAGCCTCAGCTTTGTGCTCGGGATAAAGCAGCCTTGGTAACTAACCCCAGGAAACAACGTTGTTGGTGTCCAAGATAGCTGGAGCGTCCAAGATAGCCTTGACCTTGAACAGAGTCCTTAGTCCTTCAGTCTCTATAAGGTAGCATCCATGTTCTGGAGATGGTCCTCTTAACCTTTTTCAGTTACGAGGATGTCATCCAGGTAGCATTGTACTCCTGGCAATCCACTCAAGATCTGATATCATAACTCACCTCTGTGTTCTCTTTCTCAACAGCGTGAATGTCTCTTTTTCTTTGGTTGGAATGTCTCTTTCTTGTTATCAGTCTGCCGTTTTCTCAGAGGTCATTTTGTTGCTGCTGGCTAGCTCGATGTGGCCCTTTTTTACCACAATCTATGTCCTTACACCAGCATGTAGAAGAAGCCTGAAGTCACGCCTTGCCAAAGTGGAAGCATGTGCCTTGATTTCCCTGTCTCTGATTTTCAGTTGCAACTCTGTGCACTTTTCCTGATGAACTAGCAGCTAGTTCCATGGACACGCTGACTTCAATGGCTTTTGCCAAGCTCAGATTACATTCAGTCAATAGTCTCTTTTGTGTACATTCACTCCGCAGCCCACATACAAGTCTGTCTCTAATGGTGTAATTTAGAACATTGTTAAACTCCCAGTGCTTTAACGCAGAAGCAAACACTGTCACTGATTTTCCCTCTTCCTGATTTCTTATATGGAACCTAAACCTTTCAGAAATAACTAGTGGTTTTGGTGAAAAGTATTTCCACAATATCCCCACACATCTTATTACCTGGCCTGTCTGCCTGCAGTAGGCTGCGTAGTGAATTAAATGTCTTGAACCCCATTACACAAAAAAATATAGGCACAATTTTGTCCTCATCAATGTAATTCGCAAGAACAAAACATGCAATACTTTCATCAAACTGTCCAATGTTTCCAACAATTCCAGACATTTTTCGTCACTCACTTTAATATTGTGTCACCATGGCAATATTTTCCTCAGTCACATGATCTTCATTCACTTCACTGACTGACTTTTTATCCTAAAGTTCTCTCATTTAGCAGTTTTTAATTCCACAGTTATTTTTCACAGTTGAATAACTGTCCTTTCCTTTATTCACTGTATATTTGTCCCTTTTGATTCACATCGTTTTCCTGCTCTGACGTCTGTCTGAAATCCTTTTCTGCCGTTCATGATGATAGAACACCATGATGCTCTGCCGCACAACCAATACACCACACACAGAACTACACACACACACACACACACAACTACACACACACGCACACACACACCTACACACACGCACGAACGCACGCGCACACACACACACACACACACACACACACACACACACACACACACACACACACACACACACACACACACACACACACACACACACACACACACACACACACACACACACACACACACACACACACACACACACACACACACAGAACTACACAAACATACACGCACACGCACACGCACGCGCACGCACACGCACACGCACACGCACACGCACACGCACACGCACACACACACACACACACACACACACACACACACACACACACACACACACACACACACACACACACACACACAGAACTGCACACACACACACGCACACACAGAACACACACACACACACACACACACACACACACACACACACACACACACACACACACACACACACACACACACACACACACACACACACACACACACACACACAGAACTACACACACGCTCGCACACACACGCACGCGCGCACGCACACACACACACACACACACACACACACACACACACACACAGGCGTCAATGTACATGTATGGAAATCATTGACTTCAGTCTCCTGTATGGGGTTTCAAGTGCGGAGAAACATGTACAGTGTGTCGATCTTTCAGTTGTGTCTGTTTCTGAGACCTCACCCCTGGATTTTATTCATGCAAAAAGTCATTTATATAACGTCTTCAGAGGCAGAGAGATGCTGTTTGAGAGTTTGTAGAATCAG
The DNA here is from genome assembly GCF_021184085.1 of Oncorhynchus gorbuscha. Lineage (NCBI taxonomy): Eukaryota > Metazoa > Chordata > Actinopteri > Salmoniformes > Salmonidae > Oncorhynchus > Oncorhynchus gorbuscha. The sequence continues at coordinate 61,514,227 of NC_060179.1, read as the reverse complement.
GTGTTATATATATTACAGTAATGCAATAAAGTTCACTGTATGTTTGTTGTGTATTTTAGGGAATGTTTCGATTCTGCAGTTGACTCTGGTGATTGTTTTCAAACAGAACTCCTGTGTTTGCCTTTATTCCATGATATTTTTGAACAAAGCAGAGACAAAATTGAACACCTAAGTTGCTATGGTGATGTGCAGTACAATGAAATAAAAGGCCTGGTTACCGTGGGGACGGGGTTATATTGAGTTAAAAGCTCCCAAATAATGAATCATATACACAAGGCAGACCTATGGGACAGACAGAGAGACAGACTGACAGATAAAATAGGTTCAACCTGTTCTTCCCATAGACTTCCACAGCATACAATGGCAATACCCATAGCTCCCCATACAGATATAGTGTGTGAGTGCAGTAGGCAGCTGTGGTGTGAGAGCTGTATCCACCCTGTGGCCTGTGAAATGGATGCTCTCCAGAACAGACAGTGGGAGACACGGAGCCCTGAGCGTTATGTAATCCCCTGTAGCTAGAGCTGTAGAGGGGCGCGCTGCCAAACATCCACACTAGAGCAGAGCGGAGCACAGGAACCAGGCAAATCCCTAACAAAGTAGCCCTAGCTCTGCATCGTTTCCTCTTCTCTCACCATGCATAAACTACTCACTGAACAATAGGTCTCCCAGCTGCCTGGGACCCACTGGGAGCAAAAGGATGGATACACACTCTCAAACACACACACACACACACACACACACACACACACACACACACACACACACACACACACACACACACACACACACACACACACACACACACACACACACACACACACACACACACACACACACACACACACACACACACACACACACACAGGGGACTACAGCAGCAGAACAACAGCACCACTGGAGTCCTAGTTATATCGGGGAACACCCAGGTTCATGCATGGAAGCTTATGTTATCAGAGGAGTCTGTGACAATCAAATCAAAGTTTATTGGTCACATACACAGATCTGCATGTGTTATCGCCAGCGCAGCAAAAATGCTTATGTTACTAGCTTCGACAGTGCAGTAGAATGTCTTGCAAATACAATAGAAATACGCAAATAATCAAATCAAATGTCAACAAGAAATTAAGAAATAACAATCCAAGTAGATATATTAGAGTGAGCATGTGTGATAATCCAGAATATAAATGCATGGTGTGTATAGGCCAGAATATGAATGCATCCAGAATATAAATATGTTGTGTGTATAGACACACAGCATATTGTTTGGAAAAGAAAATGGTATGTACAGTAATACATTAGGTATCTTAGGATGAGCTACAATGCATTCGGAAAGTATTCAGACCCCCTCACTTTTTCCACATTTTGTTACGTTACAGCCTTATTCTAAAATGGATTCAATAGTTTTTTCCCCCACTCATCAATCTACACAAAATAACCCAGAATGACAAAGCAAAAACAGGTTTAGAAATTTTTGCAAAAAATAAATATAAAAACCTAGTGAAATATCACATTTACATACTGTAAGTATTCAGACCCATTACTCAGTAATTTGTTGAAGTACCCTTGGCAGCGACTACAGCCTTGAGTCTTCTTGAGATTGACGCTACAAGCTTGGCACACCTGTATTTGGGGAATTTCTCCCAATCTTCTCTGCAGATGTTCTCAAGTTCTGTTAGGTTGGATGGGGAGCGTCACCGCACAGCTATGTTCAGGTCTCTCCAGAGATGTTAGATCGTGTTCAAGTCTGGTTTCTGGCTGGGCCACTCAAGGACATTCAGATACTTGTCCCAAAGCCACTCCTGCGTTGTCTTGGCTGTGTGCTTAGGGTTGTTGTCCTGTTGGAAGGTGAACCTTCGCCCCAGCCTGAGGTCCTGAGCGCTCTGGAGCAGGTTCATCAAGGATCAAGGACCTCTCTGTACCTTGCCTCGTTCATCTTTCCATTGAATCTGACTAGTCTCCCAGTCCCTGACGCTGAAAAACATCCCCACAGCATTATGCTGCCACCACCATGCTTCACCGCAGGGATGCTATTGGCCAGGTGATGAGCGCTGACTGGTTTCCTCCAGATGTGATGCTTGGCATTCAGGCCAAAGTGTTCAATCTTAATTTCATCAGACCAGAGAATCTTGTTTCTCATGGTCTGAGTCCTTTAGGTGCCTTTTGGCAAACTCCAAGCGGGCTCTCATGTGCCTTTTACTGAGGAGTGACGTCCGTCTGGCCACTCTACCATAAAGGCCTGATTGGTGGAGTGCTGTAGAGATGGTTGTCCTTCTGGAAGATTCTCCCATCTCCACAGAGGAACTCTGAAGCTCTGTCAGAGTGGCAATCGGGTTCTTGATGACCTGCCAGACCAAGGCCCTTCTCCCCCGATTGCTCAGTTTGGTCGGGCAGCCAGCTCTAGGAGGAGTCCTGATTTTTTTATTTATATATTTTTTTTAATGTAACCTTTATTTAACTAGGCAAGTCAGTTAAGAACAAATTCTTATTTACAATGACTGCCTACCCCGGCCAAACCCCAAACCCTACCCCGGCCAAACCACTGGGCCAATTGTGCGCCGCCCTATGGGACTCCCAATCATGGCCAGTTGTGATAGAGCCTGGAATCTAACCAGGGTCTGTAGTGATGCCTCTAGCACTGAGATGCAGAGCCTTCGACCGCTGCGCCACTCGGGAGGCCCAAGAATGATGGAGGCCCCACTGTGTTCTTGGGGACCTTCAATGCAGCAGACATTTTTTGGTACCCTTCCCCAGATCTGTGCCTTGACACAATCCTGTCTCGGAGCTCTACGGATGATTCCTTCGACCTCATGGCTTGGTTTTTGGGCTGACATGCACTCTCAACTGTGGGACCTTATAAAGACAGGTGTGTGCCTTTCCAAATGTCCAGTCAATTGAATTTACCACAGGTGGACTCCAATCAAGTTGTATCAATGGAAACAAGATGCACCTGAGCTCAATGTTGACTCTCATAGCAAAGAGTCTGAATACTTATGTAAATAAGGTATTTTGTTTTTTTAAAATCTGTAGCTCAGGTTCTGAAGCAAGGATATGCATATTCTTGGTACCATTGTAAAGAAAACACTTTGAAGTTTGTGGGACTGTGAAAATAATGTAGGAGAATATAACACAATAGATCTGGTCAAAGAAAGTACAAAGACAAAACCAACTGTTCTTTTGTATTTTTTTGTTCATCGTCTTTGAAATGCAAGAGAAAGGCCATAATGTATTATTCCAGCCCAGGTGTGATTTAGATTTTGGCCACTAGATGGCAGCAGTGAATGTGCAACATTTTAGACTGATCCAATGAACTATTGCATTTCTGTTCAAAATTCTGTATCAAGACTGCCCAAGTGTGCCTAATTTGTTTATTAATAACCTTCATGTTCAAAATTGTGCACTCTCAAACATTAGTATGTTATTATTTCACTGTAATAGCTACTGTAAATTGGACAGTGCCGTTAGATGAACAAGAATGTAAGCTTTCTGCCAATATCAGATATGTCTATGTCCTGGGAAATGTTTTTGTTACTTACAACCTCATGCTAATCGCATTAGCCTACGTTAGCTCAACAGTCCCGTGGAAGGGACACCGATCCCGAAGAAGTGAACATTCTCATCTGCCATTGCCCACCTTTTTGCTTTACAGTCTATTTTAGACCTAACAACCTCCCCTCTTTCTCCCTCTCGCTCTCCAATCCCCTCTGTGCAGTAGTGTCCTTGCTCGGGCAGGGAGGTGTTGTTTCTCTGAGCTCTGGGGTCTGGGGTCGGCAGCACAAAGGAGCCTGATTACACTCAGCCAGTCAAGGTGCTTTGTGGGTGGGCAATGTCAATGTCTGAGACTTTCCCCAGCTGCTTCTATTACCTCCTTACTTCATCCACAGGGTCTAACCTAACCGTCTGTCAGACAGACAGACTGACAACCAGTGTTGGGGAAGATACTCTGAAATATATAGTTTACCAAGCTACAGTACCAATTACTTCACACTGGAAGAAGTTAAGCTACACTAAAGCCACCCTTAAGAAAAATATAGTTTACCAAGCTACAGTTCCAATTACTTCACACTGGAAGAAGTTAAGCTACACTAAAGCTACCCTTAAGAAAAATATAGTTTACCAAGCTACATACCAATTACTTCACACTGGAAGAAGTTAAGCTACACTAAAGCTACCCTTAAGAAAAATATAGTTTACTGAACTAAAGTTGTCATTACATCCAAACAACTTTGTGATGAATTCTCAAATTCTCAAATTCTGAAATGTCATACCCTACAAATCACAAGAACAGACTTCAACAGAATGTGCAATTGACCTATTAAACACATTCTTACCTACATCACCAATATTCTATTTTGACAAAAACACTAGTGTGTAGTTACAGTAGTTAGCTACATGGCAAAACAGTAATTAACTACGCAAAACACTACCAACATTTGAATTTAGTTCAACTACCACCAAGCTACTGCAAAATATAGTTAAATTACTAGTTGATCTACATGTAATTCACTACTCCCCAACACTACTGACAACTGCAGGTCTTGAAAAGGGTAGTTGGAAGGGGTGGTGTGTCTACGATATGCCAACATATGCAATATGTATCCTTCCCAAGCCATTCTACCCGAATAAGCCTATTTTCCCTGTCAAAACCATTCTACATGATTTGCATCATTTTATATTAGTCCAATGTTTTGTGTTTATTTTCAAACACAGGGCAGTGAGGTTAAGAAGTGTTCCTGTGAATCTGCATTGCTATGAGCAGGCCTGAGATGGTGTGATGTTGCAGGAAATCAAAATAGCAGCACTCATGAGTGCTGAGGTACTGAAAGGCAATTAGAGACACAAACACAGACATACGCACACACACATACAAAGACACACGCAACGTACGAGTGAGGACAGAACATAACGCGGGTGGGAAGTCTAACAGGTAGATGTGTTACTGCACGGTGGAATAATCCAAATGCAACCTGCAGAGAAATGTACAGTCTCCACAAACCCAAACTTGGCAAATCATGCGTGTGAATATAGCTGTCGATTACACCTGTTGATTGCATACTTTACATTCAGTGGCATATTTACAGAGTGAGGACTAACTTAAGGGAGAAAACAAGGTGGAGTGATAAAACAAGTGTTCCTGAGAGGTAGCACAGCAACACATGGCGTGGAATATGAACTCAACTTGACTTAAATGGCATTTTTTAGATATGAACACACCTGACAAAGTTTGATTTTGTGGTTAACTATCCCTAGGGTTGCAAAGAGAGGGTATATTACTGGAAACGTGTGAAGTTTACCAGTAAACTACGAGAATTGTGGTAGCTTTTTATTTTGGAATTTTATAAGACAACATCTATTTTCTCTTGAACCATATGCACTAGAAACTGATGGACTGAGGTTCTGTAGCTCAGTTGGTAGAGCATGGCGCTTGTAACGCCAGGGTAGTGGGTTCGATCCCCGGGACCACCCATACGTAGAATGTATGCACACATGACTGTAAGTCGCTTTGGATAAAAGCGTCTGCTAAATGGCATATATATATGGACAATGTGGACACATAAAAAAACATTTTATACTATATATGAATACATTTTTTAAGAAGTTATTCAAATATAAATTACCCAAGTTACCATAGATCAGTGGTTCTTAACCTGGGTTCGATCGAACCCCAGGGGTTCGGTGAGTCAGTCTCAGGGGTTCGGCGGAGGTCAAGACAAACATCCGATTCATATGATTCGTGATGACACGCTCCGCTTGGCCATCATTGGCTGCAGGTGATCACGCTACATCGCTTGGCCTATCTGTGCTGCAGGGAATTTGGCGCGCTCAGTTTGTGACAATGGTGATGGTACGTCTTGTGATTTCTTTCTTAATATTTTAATTCCTTCATACTTACTATGTCGAACAAAAAAAAGAAAGTGGTCGGACGAATATGTACAATATGGATTTACATGTATAACCGAACGTGATGGGAGTCAGTGTCCTAACTGCATGATTTGCAATGCCAAGTTGAGCAATTCTAGTCTAGCACCGGCAAAACTAAGAGAACACTTCCTTAAGCTGCATGGAGATGGAAAGTACAAGAACACAACGCTCGCTGAATTCAAGGTGAAGAGAGCCAGATTCGATGAAAAGGCTACTCTGCCTGTTCTCGGCTTTGTACCCATCAACAAACCGATCCTCACAGCATCGTACGAAGTTGCTTACCTGATCGCAAAGCAGGGCAAACCACACACCATTGGTGAAACACTCATAAATCCAGCTGTGTTGAAGATGGCGAATATCATGCTGGGAAAAGAGGCCGAAGTTAAGATATCCCAAATTCCTCTTTCAAATGACACCATCAGCGACAGAATAGAGGACATGAGCAAAGACATCTTTGCTCAAGTAGTTGCAGATCTTATTTCAAGCCCGGCAAAATTCAGCCTTCAACTCGACGAGACCACAGACATTTCCAATCTAAGCCAGATTGCTGTATTCGTGCGCTATGTGAAAGACGACGTGATAAAGGAAGAATTTTTATTTTGTAAGCCTCTTACAACAACAACTAAGGCAGCCGATGTGAAGAAACTTGTGGATGACTTCTTCAAAGACAACAATCTTTCGTGGGATATGGTTTCTGCAGTTTGTTCGGACGGAGCTCCAGTCACGCTGGGAAGAAAGTCTGGTTTTGGTGCGCTAGTGAAAGCCGATGCACCACACATTGTTACGCATTGTATTCTGCACAGGCATGCGTTGGCAACAAAAACCTTGCCTCCAAAACTGGCAGAAGTATTAAAAATTGTAGTGGAATGCGTGAACTATGTGCGATCTAGTGCTCTGCGGCATCGCATCTTCAGTGAGCTGTGTAAAGAAATGGGCTCTGAATTCGAGGTACTTCTGTACCATTCTAACGTTAGGTGGTTATCCCGGGGACAGGTAATGAATCGTGTTTTTGCCGTGCGTGTGGAATTAGCCCTGTTTTTGCAAGAGCACCAACATTGTCATGCAGATTGCTTAAAAAATTCTGAGTTCATTCTCATTTTAGCGTACATGGCCGATATCTTTGCAGCTCTCAATCATCTCAATCAAAAGATGCAGGGCGGTGGAGTCAACATCATCGAAGCGGAGGAAAACCTGAAGGCTTTTCAAAAAAAGCTACCGTTATGGAAACGACGAACAGAGAACAATAACTTCGCAAACTTTCCCCTGCTGGACGACTGTGTCAGTAAGATCGAAAATGTATCTGGAATCGGAGACATTTCTGTACCCGCTGAACTGAAGCAAGCCATTGCCACGCACTTAGATGAGCTTGCAAAGTCTCTCGACGGATACTTCCCTACAAGAGAGTCATATCCAGCATGGGTGAGACAGCCGTTCACGTTTAGTGTTGAGACAACAGATGTCAATGATGAATACCTCGATGAAATCATTGAAATTCAGCAGAGCCAGTTCAACAGCAACTCTTCAGAACAACACTTTCAACGTTTTGGTGTCAACAAATGGTAACGTACCCTGTTATTGCTAAGAAAGCTCTGGAGATTTTCATACCGTTTGTTACAACATATCTTTGCGAGCAATCCTTTTCAAGGATGCTGGACATAAAAACGAAGAAAAGGAACAGACTTTGTTGCGAAAATGACATGAGAGTGGCACTTGCCAAGGTGAAGCCGCGCATTTCTGAACTGGTCTCTGAAAGGCAACAGCAGAAGTCACACTGATTTGCAGTAAATATTCATTATTATGTTTTTGTTTTTGTGTGAAAATGATAATCTGTGTGAAAATGTTTTGATGATTTTGTTCTTTGAACACAGTGATGTTGATGCATGGTTCATTTTGTGCACCAGTCAAATATATACCTATGTTTTGAAAAAAAAAAAAAATCAATTAAGAAGGGTTCGGTGAATGCGCATATGAAACTGTTGGGGTTCAGTACCTCCAACAAGGTTAAGAACCACTGCCATAGATGATTCTGGTAACTTTAGTCAATTATCTGTAGCTAACTATCCCTTTAACATGTTTTGAGAACAATAAAAAGCTGGTCTCAATGACAGTGTATCATTTCTATATGCAATATCAGTCACAGAATGCCATGAAAACTAAAGATTCAATACACACACTACTCATTACTCATTCAATAGGTACCTACTTGACAGTCAAATGGACATTGAAATGTATTTCGGTGTAAGAACATCAGTCCATAGAATGACAGCCAGTGGGTCACAGAAACATATGTAAATGAATCAACCTCTGTGATCTCACCAGTCATCATCTCTCCTATGTGGCAGTCCTCTGAAGGACCCAGCATCTCAACACAGAACAAATGGAGCTGACCTTGATGCTTTAAGGGCAATTTCACCCCTTTTCAACCTCATATTCATTACCTCCAGCACAATACCAGTGTCTACATATGTGAAAACAGCGCATGTTGAAAAGTGGCGGACTTGCCCTTTATAGCAATAAGATAAATCCACCTTGGCAGAAAGTCTGCCTTGAAACCTATTAGCTAGTGAATACTCCGCTGGGCCGGAATAAATACACAGCATAAGTGTGGATGACAGAGGATGTTCAGAAGACTGAGGGCAGGATTCAATCTGATCAGCAGTAGCCCGTATTATAGCCGGCGAGTTCGGAGGTGTACGTAACTGCGTTAGTGCTGTCAAATCCACAAGTGGCTCCTCACCTATTGTGGACATGAGTAGCTATTCAATGCAGCTGCATTACAAGTTCGAACACTGGAATGTATGATGTTGTAGTCTAGACCTCGATTGGGCAGACATAAAGGCCTATTTATTCAGTTTAATTAATTACGTTAAATTGTATTTCTCATCGATAGAGCCTACACTTTATATGCCATTCTGAACTTCTAATGTGGGAATATGTACTGTATCTAATAGGATATAGGCTATAAGGATGGGTGTGGTTTCGTGACAATGAAATGACAGCTCTAACACAGTTCCACCTCCGACACTGCTAAAACAGAACCAATGAGTTTGGTGGCCTAACACGGACTACAACTGATCGGATTGAATCCTGGCCTCAGTGACAGGGGCCGACTGCGACCAAAAATCGGCTCCGGCATTTCTAACACACAGGACAGTTTTTTCCTTGAGGCCCCCACACCAGGCCATTTTATACCTTGAGCCCCTCATATTAGCCAGATAATGACAATTTTGCGCAAAACAAACAAGTCAGACAGGCCTACTTGGCTAAAAAATGGACCTGCCCATCTGGCATTTGCTAGAAATGCTCATCTTAACTAAGGACACTGTTTCTTTCATGTCCTTCAGATACATAGGTAAAAGCATGGTAATGATATTCAGTCCTATACCACCATACTGGGCGATCACTTCAGCGAGAGAAAACTACACTTTAAGGACTGGCTTATTGTCCTATAGTAGTGTGTGTGTGTGTGTGTGTGTGTGTGTGTGTGTGTGTGTGTGTGTGTGTGTGTGTGTGTGTGTGTGTGTGTGTGTGTGTGTGTGTGTGTGTGTGTGTGTGTGTGTGTGTGTGTGTGTGTGTGTGTGTGTGTGTGTGTGTGTGTGTGTGTGTGTGTGTGTGTTTAAGGATGCATTACAATACGGCCTCATGTCCTCTTTCCTTCATCTGTACTGACTTTATTAAGATCATTTTATTTGCCAGTTGAACACAAGGTCCAAATGAAATCTGACTTCTGCTTCATCCCAACACATACAGGTTAAGTGACTTGCTCAAGGGTACAACGGCAGGCAATGGCATACAGGATTTGAAACCAGCAACGCTCCGGTTGCCAGCTCACTTCCCACCAGATTTTTCCCATCAGACCCAGGATTCGAATGGGCTCGCCTCTCTAACGGCTAGGCTACTGTACCTGCCGCCATTTCAAGTTATAGAACTGGAATGGTGAAGGAACATAACAGATGTAACTGTGTTAAAGTGTGTTTATTGCATTTCAAAATCTGGGCCAATGTCTTGTTGTGGTCCGAGTCCTTCCCCATTTCTCTTCCCTCCCTCCTGTCTCAGGGTATCAGTTCCTGCCATCATACCCAACTTGATGAGATTAACTGTCCAATTAGGTTCCGAGACCGGCTTCCTCCTTGACACAATGGTGGAGATTTCAATCGCCCTGCACTGTGACAAGAGCACATTTCTGTGGTTGTGATCAACTGGAGAGCTACAGTTTCACAGTACTAAACCCCCACATCTTGAAACAGGCTGGAAAGAGAGGTGGAGTCCTACAGTTCTACAAGCAGCTCAGCTAACGGTACGAGTTCACTTAGCTTCCCCCCTGGTTAGGGCCGTGCACAGATCTTCAAGATGACCCCGCTAGTTACAGTGCCTCCTAAACACATTATTGACATTGGGAAAAGAGGGTGGGCTATCAGCTGATCATTGATGTTGATGATTGATGTAAATCAGCTAGCTAGCTCTATTTATTTTACTGATGCATTTAATGATTGGCTGGCTGGCTGGCTAGTGGCTTGTGTGGATATTCTACTATGAAGGTAAGCTAGAATGTAGTCTACCTGTGTTGCTGCTGCCCTGACACACATGGGCAACTCTCGATTGAAGAAGGGGTGGAGTTGGGGGTTCGTTTCTGCCTCTCTCTGCTGCATGTATAAGCCAACCAGAACGAATATTGATGATGATTTAGCTACCTACACACACTCGACCGGTGGTCGCAGCTCTCAAACTGTTGGAATGTGTATGGATACAGTGTTCACCCAATCTCCATAAAGGGCAGATTGGGAAACATGCACCACTGGGCGCAAACGAGCCCCATACACATCAGATCAACAGGCGCAACAAAGGGGCAGGGTGGGGTTTGAACTTGACAATGTCACAACAAAGGGGCAGGGTGGGGTTTAAACTTGACAATGTCACAACAAAGGGGCAGGGTGGGGTTTGAACTTGACAATGTCACAACAAAGGGGCAGGGTGGGGTTTGAACTTGACAATGTCACAACAAAGGGGCAGGGTGGGGTTTGAACTTGACAATGTCACAACAAAGGGGCAGGGTGGGGTTTGAACTTGACAATGTCACAACAAAGGGGCAGGGTGGGGTTTAAACTTGACAATGTCACAACAAAGGGGCAGGGTGGGGTTTGAACTTGACAATGTCACAACAAACGGGCAGGGTGGGGTTTGAACTTGACAATGTCACAACAAAGTGGCAGGGTGGGGTTTGAACTTGACAATGTCACAACAAAGGGGCAGGGTGGGGTTTGAACTTGACAATGTCACAACAAAGGGGCAGGGTGGGGTTTAAACTTGACAATGTCACAACAAAGGGGCAGGGTGGGGTTTGAACTTGACAATGTCACAACAAACGGGCAGGGTGGGGTTTGAACTTGCCAATGTCACAACAACTTGCAGGCAGTGGGGTTCCGAACAACGATGACAAAATATTTATATAAATCAATATTTTGGGGGGAAATTATGCCACCACCCAAAAGGTCACTTTGGAGACGGGAAGGGCAAAGGTAGAGCCGTATCTGTGCACTTGCCTGCCCCTCGTAGACGACAGCAGCTCCACAGAATTTTCGAACGGGTTAGATCAAAGATGGAGGCTTGATCAAAATAGCCACAGGACCTATTGTTAAATCTTTGAGCTTTGTGAGGTGTGTGAGGTGTAGTAGCCCAGTAGGAGCGATGGATTGAGGAGGTACTGGCAATTATCTAGAGCCACGGAGTCTGAGGCTAAGTCCCAAATGGCACCTTATCTAGGTCATATAGGGGAGAGGCATTGAACCATGAGGTGTTGCTTTATCTGGGTTTTTTTAAACCAGGTTTGCTGTTCACTTGAGAAATCTGAGATAGAAGAGAATCCATGCAGTTATGGCTCTATATACAGTGGGGTTCAGAGAGTATTCAAACCCCTTGACTTTTCCCACATTTTGTTGTGTGGATTTTTTTTGGTCACCGGTCTACACACAATGAGCCATAATGTCAAAGTGGAATTATATTTATTGAAATGTTTGCAAATTCATATATAAAATGAAAAACTGAAATGTCTTGAGTCAAAAGTATTTAACCTCTTTGTTATGACAAGCTTAAATAAGTTCAGAAGTAAAAATGTGCTTAACAAGTCGCATGATACGTCTCAAGGACTCACTCTGCACAATAATAGTGTTTACCGTGATTTTTGAATGACTACCTCATCTCTGTACCCCACACACACATTTATCTGTAAGGTCCATCAGTCGAGCAGTGAATTTCAAACACAGATTCAACCACAAAGACCAGGGGGGGGGTTCCAATGCCTCGCAAAGAAGGGCACCTATTGGTAGATGGGTAAAAAAAAGAGCAGACATTGAATATCCCTTTGAGCATGGTGAAGGTATTAATTACACTTTGGATGGCATTTTAATACAACCAGTCACTACAAAGATACAGGCGTCCTTCCTAACTCAGTTGTCAGAGAGGAAGGAAACCGCTCAGGTATTTCACCATGAGGCCAATGGTGACTTTAAAACAGTTACAGAGTTGAATGGCTGTGATAGGAGAAAACTGAGGATGGATCAACGGCATTGTAGTTACTCCACAATACTAACCTAATTGACAGAGTGAAAAAAAGGAAACCTGTACAGATACAATATATTAAGGCACGAAAGAAATACTGCAAAAATGTGGGAAAGCAATTAACTTTTTGTCCTGAACACAAAGTGTTATGTTTGGGGCAAATCCAATCCAATACATTGTTGAGTACCACTCTTCATTATTTTCAAGCACAGTGAAGGCTGCATATGGGTATGCTTGTAATCGTTAATGACTGCAGAGTTTTTCAGGATAAAAAAGAGAATCTGGTTCAGTCTGCTTTCCACCAGACACTGGGAGATTAATTCACCTTTCAACAGGACATTAAACTAAAACACAAGGCCAAATCTACACTGGAGTTGCTTACCAAGAAGACAGAGAATGTTCCTGAGAGGGCGAGTTACAGTTTTGATGTAAATCTGCTTGAAAATCTATGACAAGATCTGAAAATGGTTGTCTAGCAATGGTCTACATCCAACTTGACAAAGCATAAAGAATTTAAAAGAATAATGTGCAAGTATTGTACAATCCAGGTGCGCAAAGCGCATAGAGACGTACCCAGAAAGTCTCACAGCTGTAAACGCTGTCAAAGGTGATTCTAACATGTAGTGACTCAGGGGGTTGAATACTTATCTAATCAAAATATATTAATGTTTTATTTTTTATATTTGTTTTTACAAATGTTTGAATTGTTCTTCCACTTTGCATTAGTAGTAGCACAGACTTGGACAGAGGCTATATGACGGTGTGTGCTCATGATCTGAGGATGGGGTGAGGGGGGGGGGTGTAATAATGTAATATTTAGTCGTTTAAAAATATATATATTCTGTTTGGGCACATACTGTAGCCATGCAATGTCATAAGGTACTGCCTTCATAAGGCTACCTTGTTTATGAAGCTCATTGGAACCTAGAACCGATTTTTTCCCCCCCTCACAGATGAAAAAAGGTTGTTAAGAACACATTCTTATTTACAATGACGGCCTACCCCGGCCAAACCCTGACCTGGACGACGCCGCCCTATGGGACTGCCAATTATGGCCGGTTGTGATACAGACAGGAATTAAACCAGGGTCTGTAGTAATGCCTCTAGCACTGAGATGCAGTGCCTTAAACCGCTGCGCCACTCGGGTGCCCATTAAATAATATGGTAGCTTCGTTAAGTTTTGGTAGCGGCGCGGTGAATATGTATAGCTAGTTGGCTAAGCTTTGATCAGCAAGGATATCCCAAAATGGCTGGGCACTGCCAAGAGCCACCTGCTGACCAACAAGATCGAGAAGATCCAGGGCCTAGCACCACCAGCAGGAGGGTAACATCATAACAACCACCTGCGCCTCTTTTACCCCAACCACTAGCACCTGACGACGTGTTGAATCGAACCTAAACTGAAGCAGATGAAGCAGAGTTTATTGTGGCACATTCTTGCAAAGTGAAATCGCAACCACAGTCAGCAACAACAAATGAACCCCACTCAGTGTTCCTCAAAGATACGGCGGGCCTCTGTCAGCAATGCCGACTCTGCTGTTGGCACTGAAACATGAATAACATTTTTGGGGCATCTACAGCAATGTGCGAAAATTCCTTCTCCACCTTAAAAGAACACAGACTCTGAACTCAGGACATGTTACATCAACGAAAAGCCCAGCTTGTCCAGCTTGCATTTGAGAAGCCAGGAAGGAGAAAGGAATCAGACACTTCTTATGAGGTTCAACACAGCATCGAAGAGGCTGCAGCTCCTCTAAATGGTAAGCTACGATCTTTATGGCTCTGGCAGCCGTGCCAGAATGATTTATTCATTGGCTTTTGCTCATGTAAGCCTACTGGTTGTTTGGCTAAATGTTTTATGTAATGTATAGTTTAGGCATTTGATTTTTACTTCAATGCAATGGATCTTTTAGATGTATCTGTGAATCTTACTATCCTTAGGCTACTGGCTTTTGCGAATCTAATTGTTATTGATCGATATACAGCTTTGCATTATTTTATGGGTATAGGGACAATGACCAATGAAGCCTAATTGGTTGTGTTCTGAGGTGAGCCCTGGCTCAGTGCTCCTGGCTGTCTACTCCAGTGGTGCTGAAATTGTCAGAGCATCTAACGTGTGTGTGTGTGTGTGTGTGTGTGTGTGTGTGTGTGTGTGTGTGTGTGTGTGTGTGTGTGTGTGTGTGTGTGTGTGTGTGTGTGTGTGTGTGTGTGTGTGTGTGTGTGTGTGTGTGTGTGTGTGTGTGTGTGTGTGTGTGTGTGTGTGTGTGTGTGTGTGTGTGTGTGTGTGTGTGTGTGTAACTCACTCTACCATACAGAAAAATATAACAGAGTTGAAGTCGGAAGTTTACATACACTTAGGTTGGAGTCATTAAAACTCATTTTTCAACCACTCCACAAATGTCTTGTTAACAATCTATAGTTTTGGCAAGTCGGTTAGGACATCTACTTTGTAAATGACACAAGTCATTTTTCAAACAATTGTTTATAGACAGATTATTTCACTTATAATTCACTGCATCACAATTCCAGTGGGTCAGAGGTTTACAATACACTAAGTTGACTACCTTTAACAATTGGAGGTGTATGTGTGGATGTATTTCAAGGCCTACCTCCAAACTCAGTCACTCTTTACTTGACATCATGGAAAAATCAAAAGAAATCAGCCAAGACCTCAGAAAATAAATTGTAGACCTCCACGAGTCTGGTTCATCCTTGGGAGCAAGTGCTCCAAATGCCTGTAGGTACCAAATCAATCCCAGAACAACAGCAAAGGACCTTGTGAAGATTCTGGAGGAAACAGGTACAAAAGTATCTATATCCACAGTAAAACAAGTCCTATATCGACATAACCTGAAAAGCTGCCCAGCAAGGAAGAAGCCACTGGTCTAAAACCGCCATTAAAAAGCCTGACTACAGGTTGCAACTGCACATGGAGACAAATACCGTACTTTTTGGAAAAATGTCCTCTGGTCTCATGAAACAAAAAGAGAACTGTTTGGCCATAATGACCAAATCAAATCAAAATCAAATCAAATTGTATTTGTCACAAACACATGGTTAGCAGATGTTAATGTGAGTGTAGCGAAATGCTTGTGCTTCTAGTTCTGACAATGCAGTAATAACCAACAAGTAATCTAGCTAACAATTCCAAAACTACTACCTTATAGACACAAGTGTAAGGGGATAAAGAATATGTACATAAAGATATATGAATGAGTGATGGTACAGAGCAGCATAGGCAAGCCGAAGAACACCATCCCAACCGTGAAGCAAGGGGGTGACAGCATCATGTTGTGGGATGCTTTGCTGCAGGAGGGACTGGTACACTTCACAAAATAGATAGCATTATGAGGAGGGAGGAAAATGATGTGGATATATTGAAGCAACATCTCCCGACATTAGTAAGGAAGTTAAAGCTTGATAGCAAATGGGTCCTCCAAATGGACAATGACCCCTAGCAAACTTCCAAAGTTGTAACATAATGTCTTAAGGACAACAAAGTCAAGGTATTGGAGTGCCCACCACAAAGTCCTGACATCAATCCTAGAGAACATTTGTGGGCAGAACTGAAAAAGTGTCTGCAAGCAAGGAGGCCTACAAACCTGACTCAGTTACAGCAGCTCTGTCAGGAGGATTGGGCCAAAATTCACCCAACTTATTGTGGGAAGTTTATGGAAGGCCACCTGAAACATTTGACTCCAGTTAAACAATTGAAAACCAATGTTACCAAATACTAATTGAGTGTATGTAAACTTCTGACCCATTGGGAATGTGATTAAAGAAATAAAAGCTGAAAGAAATCATTCTCTCTACTATTATTCTGACATTTCATATTTTTTAAATAAAGTGGTGATCTTAACTGACCTAAGACAGGGATTTTTAACTAGGATTAAATGTCAGGAATTGTGAAAAGCTGAGTTTAAATGTATTTGGATAAGGTGTATGTAAACTTCTGACTTCAACTGTAAGCACGCACCACTTCTCCATTTTTATTTTTTATAATTTTTTTAAACAAGTTACTTTTTTCATTTCACTTCACCAATTTGGACTATTTTGTGTATGGCCATTACATGAAATCCAAATAAAAATCCATTTAAATTACAGGTTGTAATGCAACAAAAGAGGAAAAACTATGTTTTGCAAGGCACATCAGCTGCGGAGAGCGTGATCACACAGTCACCCGGAACAGTTGATGCTCTCATGCATGTTTCAGTGTTACTTGCCACGAAGCGAGCATAGAAGTTATTTAGCTAGTCTGGTAGGCTTGTGTCACTGGGCAGCTCTCGGCTGTGCTTCCCTTTCTGATCTGTGATCATTTGCAGGCCCAGCCACATCCGATGAGTGTCGGAGCAGTGTAGTACGATTCGATCTTAGCCCTGTATTGACGCTTTGCCTGTTTGATGGTTTGTCGGAGGGCATAGTGGAATTTCATATAAGCTTCGGGGTTAGAGTCCCACTCCTTGAAAGCGGCAGCTCTACCCTGTATGTTGCCTGTAATCCATGGCTTCTGGTTGGGGTATGTATGTGCAGTCACTGTGGGGACGACGTCCTCGATGCACTTATCTTTTTTAATTTTTAATTTTTATTTAATTAAACATTTTCACGCCTTTTTTCTCCTCAATTTCGTGGTATCCAATTGGTAGTAGTTACAATCTTGTCTCATCGCTGCAACTCCTGTACGGACTCGGGAGAGGTGAAGGTCGAGAGCCATGCATCATCTGAAACACAACCCAGCCAAGCCGCACTGCTTCTAGACACAATGCCCATCCAACCTGGAAGCCAGCCACACAAATATGTAAGAGGAAACACCATACACCTGGCGACCGTGTCAGCGTGCACTGCGCCCGGCCCGCCACAGGAGTCGCTAGTGCGCGATGAGACAAGGATATCCCTGCCGGCCAAACCCTCCACTAACCCGGACGATGCTGGGCCAATTGTGCGTCGACCCGCGGCCGGATGTGACAGAGCCTGGATTCGGAGGGATCCCGGAACATATTCCAGTCTGTGCTAGCAAAACAATCCAGTAGTTTAGCATCTGCTTCATCTGACCACTTATTTATAGACCGAGTCACTGGTGCTTCCTGCTTTAATTTTTTTTTGTAAGCAGTTATGGTCAGATTTGCCAAATTAAGATCAAGGGAGAGCTTTGTACGTGTCTCTGTGTGTGGCGTAAAGGCGGGTCTAGAATGTTTTTCCCACTGGTTGCACATGTGACATGCTGATAGAAATGAGGTAAAACTGATTTAAGTTTCCCTGCATTAAAGTCTCCGGTCACTAGAGCGCCACCTCTGGATGAGTGTTTTCCTCTTAGCTTATAGTGGAATACAGCTCATTGAGTGCGGTTTTAGTGCCAGCGTCTGTCCGTGGTGGTATGTAGTCAGCTTCGAAAAATACAGAAACACTCTCTAGGTAGATAGTGTGGTCTACAGCTTATCATGAGATACTCTACCTCAGGCGAGCAAAACCTTGAGACTTCCTTAGACATCGTGCACCAGCTATTGTTTACAAATATGCATAGGCCCCTGCTCCGTGTCTTACCAGAGGCTGCTGTTCTGTCCTACCGATAATGTATAACCCGCGAGCTGTATGTTCTTAATGTCGTCATTCACCCATGACTTGGTGAGACATAAGATATTACCGTTTTTAATGTCCCGTTAGTAGGATATACGTGCTTTCAGTTCATCCCATCTATTTTCCAGCGATTGAGAGTTAGCTAGCAGAACGGAAGGCAAGGGCAGATTAGCCACTCGTCACCTGATCTCACAAGGCATCCTGATCTCTTTCTGCGAAACCTATGTTTCCTTTTCCAGTGAATCACGGGGATCTGAGCCTGGTCGGGTGTCTGTAGTATATCCCTCGCGTCTGACTCATAGAAGAAGAACTCCTCATCCAATTTGAGGTGAGTAATTCCAGTTCTGATGTCCAGAAGATCTTTTTGGACATAATGTTGCTGCTATCGTCTCTTATGTTCAAAACAAGTTACGAACAACGCAAAAAAATAAGAAAAATTAGCATGGTTGGTTAAGAGCTGATAAGACGTAGCCCTCCCCTCCGGCGCCATCTTGACTTCTTTTGTGTAGTAACCAAAAGGTAATGTGATGCTGCCTTTGAGTCTAGCGAGAAGAAGAACAGTAGAGTATTTTCAAATTTAGGGACACTTAGTTTTCCAACTAGATGAATAGGTGGCGATCACGCCAGTGAGCAGCTACTGTATACAGGCTGCTTGCACAGACCTGCACAGCTGTAATCAGATGGGGAAGCAGCAATTGTCAGGTAATGAATGACATCATTATAATATTCCACTAGAATCCCCACTAAGATTCATGCAGAATCCCTAGCCATAGATTCCAAGCTTCTGAGATTCCCCATTCCCCAATCATTAAGTTCACAAACTATACATTCTTCTATTTTCTTACCTTTCATGTCATAGTAGAAATGAAAGCCATGCCTTCCGGTATTCAAAAGACTGTAGCCTATTACTGTATAGCTGTATATAAAGCATAACCAGTCTTTGTGTTAGTAAAGATCTGTTTATGCTGTGACCTCATCTTAACTAAGGTCGCTGTTGCCTTCATGTCCTTCAGATACAAAGGTAAAAGCATGGTAAAGATATACAGTCCTATCCCAACATACTGGACCATCACTTCAATGAGAGAGAACTATAGGATACCCCCCCACTTTGTGCAATTTCCGCCTGAAGACATACCCTATTCTAACAGCCTGTAGCTCAGGCCCAGAAGCAAGGATATGCATATTCTTGTTACCATTTGATTAAAAACACTCTGAAGTTTGTGTAAATGTGAATTGAATGTAGGAGAATATAACACAATAGATCTGGTAGAAGAAAATACAAGGAAATAAACTGGCGTTTTTCAGTTATTTTATTGTTGTAGCATCTTTAAAATCAACTAGAACATCAACATATTCAGTTATGATACTCTGGATACTTTTACATGAGAGAATAACCAGGCAACAGTATTTCCCCAAAGTTCCAGACAGATGCCACTAGGAATGAGTGAGGTACATGCCATTGGGTATGTAGTCACCCAGGTGTCCCTCACAAGTTTCCCAAATGTACCCAAGTGGCCGAATTGGTACATGGGTACATTGCTGAAAATAACTATATACAAAATTTTAAAAAAATATTCACACATACCCGGAAACATATATTTTGGAAAATTGAAGAAAAAAATGAACATTTCCAAAATGTTTCGGTTAGGCTATAGAAAGGGATTATATGAACAAAACAACCCTTTATTGTTTCGTGGTGACCTTTACTGTTGCCAAAAGAAGAAGATATTCAAAGGTAATTGATGAATTTTAGTGCAATTTTTGACTTTTGTGAAAAATGTACTTTGCTGTAACTTACCCAATGTGATCAATAAGCGGATTGGCTGGATTTTTTTTAAAAATCTGACATGGTGACTGGATTAGCAAGAGGTTTAGCTTTCATTTGATGTGCTGCATTTCTGATTTAATTGAAGTTAAATATTTTTGAAAATTACATATTAGGCAATTTATGTAGAAACGTTCCCAACTGGGAACGGGTTTCCCCAACAGGTTAAGGACCGTTTTATATTCCTATGGTAAGAAGGGACCTCAGTAGGCCTATTATACTCATTGCTATGCATAAACACTGTATATATAATGTCGATTGAAAGGCAATGCCCTACAGTACACCTGAAACGGTAAATATAATCTCTGTGTAAATGCTTGGTGTGTTTGGCCTGTATCCGCTCAGCTGTAAGTGAGCAAGTGTGTACTCTGTCGAACATAACCGCGAGCACTCATTCCCATCCTAACTAGGCATGTACACAATTTTCTGGACAACAGACAATGCACATTTAGCACACACTCGTGCTCGTCTTCATCGACCGAACACACCCCTGGAAATTCCGGAGTGTGTTAGTAAACAAAAGTGCAGGGGGGAATAAATAAAGACTTACGGCGATGTATAACTGATGTTAAAGAGCCAGCAGTAGAACTTATATACAGATGTAACATTCACAATGTGTGTATCCATCCAGGTAGCCCAGCGGTTAGAGCGTTGGGCCAGTAACCAGAAGGTTTGAATACCAGTCAACTCCAGCAACACGCTTAACTCTATTTCGCTCCTGGGGGGGCCGTCCTACTATGGGTGACACTGTAAAACAACACAAATTACATTAGTGGCGTACACAGTTAGTAGGTGTTATGGTGGGTGCAAGGAAATGTGCCTAGTTCAATCAATCAATCAATCAATCAATCAATCAATCACAATCAAGCACATAATAATACATTTCAAATCACATTTTATTAGTCACACGCTCCGAATACAACAGGTGTAGTAGACCTTACAGTGAAATGCTTACTTACGAGCCCCTAACCGACAGTGCAGTTTCAAAAAAATACGGATAAGAATAAGAGATAAAAGTAACAAGTAATTAAAGAGGAGCAGTAAAAAAATAACATATACAGGGGGAGCTGGTACAGAGTCAATGTGCAGGGCCACCGGTTAGTTGAGGTAGTACGTACATGTAGGTAGAGTTCATTAAAGTGACTATGCATAGATGACAACAGAGAGTGGCAGTGGTGTGGAGAGGGGAGGGGGAGGGCAATGTGAATAGTCTGAGTAGCCATTTGACTAGATGATCTTATGGCCTGGGGGTACAAGCTGACAGGGAATTTTTATTAGGATTAAATGTCAGGAATTGTGAAAAACTGAGTTTAAATGTATTTGGAAAAGGTGTATGCAAACTTCTGACTTCAACTGTAAATAGTATTTAAACATTATTAAAGTGACCAGTGTTCAATGAATATGTGCATAGGTCAGCAGTCCCTAAGGTCAGGGTAGAGTAGCTGGTGGTAGCCAACTAGTGACATTGACTAAGGGGCAGCGTAGGACAAAGGACTAGACACTGGGAGGAGGTCGTCTAATGGTGGCTGTTTAACAATCTGATGGCCTGGGGATAGAAGCTGTTTATCAGTCTCTCGGTCCCAGCTTTGTTGCACCTGTACTGTCTTTTTTTAAAAATCTGTTTTGTTGTTTATTACACATTTTCTTTGGTGAAAATACATTAAACCTAAATTAAACCTCATTATTGGGATGGCAGGAACTGAACAAGACCTGCAGAAAATGTTATTATGTACAGACAATTAGTGCAAATGATGGATCAATTTGAGTTTACTGGCAACTAAAAATATTTGGGTCTTTATTTTGATGAACGGCACATTTCCCCTGGCCAACTCAGCAAATAGAGCTCTTTGGGGAGGTATATGGAAAACAAAAACACTCAAAGATATTGGTTTCGCCACGTATTTCAAACTGTGTCAGACATGCGTGTCTCCTGTTATGGACTATTCAGCAGGAGTGTGGGGTGCTAAGAGGTATCTTAAAAACCACAACAGAGCAGGATGTAATTTTTTAGGTATCCACAAGTTTGCGACTATACTGACAATAACTAGGCACACGGGCTGGGAACCGTGTAAGGTGAGATGGAAGCATGTATGGTGAGACTGTTGGATATGCCAATTGCCAGAATAGCAAGCAAAGTTTTTCAATGGGATCTCTCCATATGAGAGCATAGGCAACTGATGGTTTGTGCTAGGCCCGTTAGTTCCAGTGAAGGGAAATCTTAACACGACCAAATACAATGACATTCTAAACTATTCTGTACTTCCAACTTTGTGGCAACAGTTTGGGGAAGGCCCTTTCTTGTTTCAGCATGACAATGCCCCCATACACAAAGCGAGGTCCATACAGAAATGGTTTGTCGAGATCGGTGTGGAAGAACTTGACTGGCCTGCACAGAACCCTGACCTCATTCCCATCTAACACCTTTGGTATGAATTGGAACACCAATTGCGAGCCAGGCCTAATTTCCCAACATCAGTGCCAGACCTCACGAAAGTTCTTGTGGCTGAATGGAAGCACATTCCTGCAGCATTTAAAAATTAAAAATATTTGTATTTATTTATTTTTCACCTTTATTTAACCAGGTAGGCTAGTTGAGAACAAGTTCTCATTTGCAACTGCGACCTTGCCAAGATAAAGCATCGCAGTGTGAACAGACAACACAGAGTTACACATGGAGTAAACAATTAACAAGTCAATAACACAGTAGAAAAAAAGGGAGTCTATATACATTGTGTGCAAAAGGCATGAGGAGGTAGGCGAATAATTACAATTTTGCAGATTAACACTGGAGTGATAAATGATCAGATGGTCATGTACAGGTAGAGATATTGGTGTGCAAAAGAGCAGAAAAGTAAATAAATAAAAACAGTATGGGGATGAGGTAGGTGAAAATGGGTGGGCTATTTACCAATAGACTATGAACAGCTGCAGCGATCGGTTAGCTGCTCAGATAGCAGATGTTTGAAGTTGGTGAGGGAGATAAAAGTCTCCAACTTCAGCGATTTTTGCAATTCGTTCCAGTCACAGGCAGCAGAGAACTGGAACGAAAGGCGGCCAAATGAGGTGTTGGCTTTAGGGATGATCAGTGAGATACACCTGCTACGGATGGGTGTTGCCATCGTGACCAGTGAACTGAGAGAAGGCGGAGCTTTACCTAGCTAGGACTTGTAGATGACCTGGAGCCAGTGGGTCTGGCGACGAATATGTAGCGAGGGCCAGCCGACTAGAGCATACACGTCGCAGTGGTGGGTGGTATAAGGTGCTTTAGTGACAAAACGGATGGCACTGTGATAAACTGCATCCAGTTTACTGAGTAGAGTGTTGGAAGCAATTTTGTAGATGACATCGCCGAAGTCGAGGATCGGTAGGATAGTCAGTTTTACTAAGGTAAGTTTGGCGGCGTGAGTGAAGGAGGCTTTGTTGCGGAATAGAAAGCCGACTCTTGATTTGATTTTCGATTGGAGATGTTTGATATGAGTCTGGAAGGAGAGTTTACAGTCTAGCCAGACACCTAGGTACTTATAGATGTCCACATATTCAAGGTCGGAACCATCCAGGGTGGTGATGCTGGTCAGGCGTGCGGGTGCAGGCAGCGAACGGTTGAAAAGCATGCATTTGGTTTTTACTAGCGTTTAAGAGTAGTTGGAGGCCACGGAAGGAGTGTTGTAATCTGATGGAGGTTTGGAGGTTAGATAGCACAGTGTCCAAGGACAGGCCGGAAGTATATAGAATGGCGTCGTCTGCGTAGAGGTGGATCAGGGAATCGCCCGCAGCAAGAGCAACATCATTGATATATACAGAGAAAAGAGTCGGCCCGAGAATTGAACCCTGTGGCACCCCCATAGAGACTGCCAGAAGACCGGACAGCATGCCCTCCGATTTGACACACTGAACTATGTCTGCAAAGTAATTGGTGAACCAGGCAAGGCAGTCATCCGAAAAACCGAGGCTACTGAGTCTGCCGATAAGAATATGGTGATTGACAGAGTCGAAAGCCTTGGCAAGGTCGATGAAGACGGCTGCACAGTACTGTCTTTTATCGATGGCGGTTATGATATCGTTTAATACCTTGAGCGTGGCTGAGTTGCACCCGTGACCGGCTCGGAAACCAGATAGCACAGCGGAGAAGGTACGGTGGGATTCGAGATGGTCAGTGACCTGTTTGTTGACTTGGCTTTCAAAGACCTTAGATAGGCAGGGCAGGATGGATATAGGTCTGTAACAGTTTGGGTCCAGGGTGTCTGCCCCTTTGAAGAGGGGGATGACTGCGGCAGCTTTCCAATCCTTGGGGATCTCAGACGATATGAAAGAGAGGTTGAACAGGCTGGTAATAGGGGTTGCGACAATGGTGGCGGATAGTTTCAGAAATAGAGGGTCCAGATTGTCAAGCCCAGCTGATTTGTACGGGTCCAGGTTTTGCAGCTCTTTCAGAACATCTGCTATCTGGATTTGGGTAAAGGAGAACCTGGAGAGGCTTGGGCGAGTAGCTGCGGGGGGGGGGGCGGAGCTGTTGGCCGAGGTTGGAGTAGCCAGGCGGAAGGCATAGCCAGCCATTGAGAAATGCTTGTTGAAGTTTTCGATAATCATGGATTTATCGGTGGTGACCGTGTTACCTAGCCTCAGTGCAGTGGGTAGCTGGGAGGAGGTGCTCTTGTTCTCCATGGACTTCACAGTGTCGCAGAACGTTTTGGAGTTGGAGCTACAGGATGCAAACTTCTGCCTGAAGAAGCTGGCCTTAGCTTTCCTGACTGACTGCGTGTATTGGTTCCTGACTTTCCTGAACAGTTGCATATCGCAGGGACTATTCAATGCTATTGCAGTCCGCCACAGGATGTTTTTGTGCTGGTCGAGGGCAGTCAGGTCTGGAGTGAACCAAGGGCTATATCTGTTCTTAGTTCTGCATTTTTTGAACGGAGCATGCTTATCTAAAATGGTGAGGAAGTTACTTTTAAAGAATGACCAGGCATCCTCAACTGACGGGATGAGGTCAATGTCCTTCCAGGATACCCGGGCCAGGTCGATTAGAAAGGCCTGCTCACAGAAGTGTTTTAGGGAGCGTTTGACAGTGATGAGGGTTGGTCGTTTTACTGCGGCTCAGTAGCGGATACAGTGATCGCTGAGATCTTGGTTGAAGACAGCGGAGGTGTATTTGGAGGGCCAGTTGGTCAGGATGACGTCTATGAGGGTGCCCTTGTTTACAGATTTAGGGTTGTACCTGGTGGGTTCCTTGATGATTTGTGTGAGATTGAGGGCATCTTGCTTAGATTGTAGGACTGCTGGGGTGTTAAGCATATCCCAGTTTAGGTCACCTAACAGAACAAACTCTGAAGCTAGATGGGGGCCGATCAATTCACAAATGGTGTCCAGGGCAAAGCTGGGAGCTGAGGGGGGTCGGTAGCAGGCGGCAACAGTGAGAGACTTATTTCTGGAGAGAGTTATTTTCTAAATTAGTAGTTCGAACTGTTTGGGTATGGACCTGGAAAGTATGACATTACTTTGCAGGCTATCTCTGCAGTAGACTGCAACTCCTCCCCCTTTGGCAGTTCTATCTTGACGGAAGATGTTATAGTTGGGTATGGAAATCTCCAAATTTTTGGTGGCCTTCCTGAGCCAGGATTCAGACACGGCAAGGACAATGTTCCAACATCTAGTGGAAAGCCTTCCCAGAAGAGAGGGACCAACTCCATATTAATACCCATGATTTTGGAATGAGATGTTTGATGAAAAGGTGTCCACATACCTTTGGTTATGTAGTGTATATTATGTACAACCTACCTAAAAGCAAGAGATCGCTATGTGCACAGGTAAGATCAGGGATATGAACTGCGTATTGAAACAGGTAAGATCAGGGATATGAACTGCGTATTGAAACAGCTCAGAACAGGGATAATGACCTGCGTATTGAAACAGGTCAGATCAGGGATATTCACCTGCGTATTGAAACAGGTCAGATCAGGGATATTCACCTGCGTATTGAAACAGGTCAGATCGGAGATATTCACCTGCGTATTGAAACAGGTGAGAACAGGGATATTGACCGGCGTATTGAAAGAGGTCAGATCGGGGATATTGACCTGCGTATTGAAACAGGTCAGAACAGGGATATTGACCTGCGTATTGAAACAGGTCAGATCAGGGATATTGATCTGCGTATTGAAACAGGTCAGATCGGGGATATTGATCTGCGTATTGAAACAGGTCAGATCGGGGATATTGATCTGCGTATTGAAACAGGTCAGATCGGGGATATTCACCTGCGTATTGAAACAGGTCAGACCAGGGATATTGATCTGCGTATTGAAACAGGTCAGACCAGGGATATTGATCTGCGTATTGAAACAGGTCAGATCGGGGATATTGATCTGCGTATTGAAACAGGTCAGATCGGGGATATTGACCTGCGTATTGAAACAGGTCAGATCGGGGATATTGACCTGCGTATTGAAACAGGTCAGAACAGGGATATTGACCTGCGTATTGAAACAGGTCAGATCGGGGATATTGACCTGCGTATTGAAACAGGTCAGATCAGGGATATTCACCTGCGTATTGAAACAGGTCAGATCGGGGATATTTATCTGCGTATTGAAACAGGTCAGATCGGGGATATTGATCTGCGTATTGAAACAGGTCAGATCAGGGATATTCACCTGCGTATTGAAACAGGTCAGATCGGGGATATTGACCTGCGTATTGAAACAGGTCAGATCGGGGATATTGACCTGCGTATTGAAACAGGTCAGATCGGGGATATTGACCTGCGTATTGAAACAGGTCAGATCAGGGATCAGAAAGTCACAAGTCATATAATAAGTTGCATGGACTCACTCTGTGTATAATACTAGTGTTTAACATGATTTTTGAATAACTACCTGATCTCTGTACCCCACAAATACAATTACAATGCCCTCCACTAACATTGTCACCCTTAGTAAATATGAGTAAAACAGGCTTTTTATGCATATATTTGCTGTTTATCCTCTTGGTCTTTCTTTAAAAATATTCACAAAAATCAAACCTTGAATTGAAGTAAAATGATTGAAAGAAATGTATGTGAAATAAATATCTTTCTTCGAAAGGTGTGCCACAATTATTGGCACTCGCAAAATTCTTAAGTTCACCCAAGTGATTAAGTGGTAAACCATGACTTCCTTTTTCACTGGGGTATAAATATGAAGTGACACACAGGCCAAGTTCCCATAGTGATGGATGAAGAACCAAGAATACAGTAAATATGTGGGAAATAAGGTTGTTGAGCTGCACAGATCAGGAAATGGCTATAAGAAAATAGTTCAACGGTTGAAAATTCCCATTTCCACTATCAGGGCAATAATTCAGAAGTTTAAAGCTACTTGTCTATATCGACCCCACGCACAGTTAGGAGGATGGTTCCAGTGTCCAAAAACGCTCGAAGGATCACAGCTGGAGAATTGTAGATGTAAGTTGGGTCTTGGGGTCAGAAAGTCTCCAAAACTACGATCAAAAGTCTTTGTTTCTTATGGCAACTAATTCAAGCGCTTACAGTTTTCCAAACGTGGAACGTTCAATGTGATTGGGTTCTATGGTCAGATAAGACCAAAATAGAGCTTTTTGGAAACAAACACCAGAGGTAGATTTGGCGTAGATAGACAAATAGAAAAGTACCTCATCCCCACTGTGAGGTATGGTGGTGGATCTTTGATGTTGTGGGGCTGTTTTTATTTTAACGGCCCTGGACAAATTGCTAGGATACATGGTATCCTGGACTCCATCAAGTACCAGCAGATATTAAATCAAAACCTGACTACCTCTGCTCGGAAGCTTTAACTGGGCCGTGGTTAGATCTTCCAGCAGGACAATAAACCAAAGCACACCTCATAATCAACACAAAAATGGTTCACTGACCACGGAATCAAGGTTTTGCCATGGCCATCCCAGTCCCCTGACCTAAACCCCATAGAAAACCTGTGGGATGAGCTGAAGAGGGGAGTCCACAAGCGTAGACCTTGGGAATCTGAAGGATTTGGAGAGATTCTGTATGGAGGAATGGTCTCAGATCCCTTGCCATGTGTTCTCCAACCTCATTACGAATTATAAGAGAAGACTCAGAGCTGTTATCTTGGCAAAGGGAGGTTGCACAAAGTATTGAATGAAGGGATACCAAAAATTGTGGCACACATACAGTTGAAGTCAGAAGTTTACATACACTTAGATTGGAGTATTTAAAACTAGTTTTTCAACCACTCCACAAATTTCTTATTAATTAACAAACTATAGTTTTGGCAAGTCGGTTAGGACATCTACTTTGTGCATGACACAAGTATTTTTTCCAACAATTGTTTATAGAAGGATTATTTCACTTATAATTCACTATCACAATTCCAGTTGGTCAGAAGTTCACAATACACTAAAGTGACTGTGCCTTTAAACAGCTTGGAAAATTCCAGAAAATGTCATGGCTTTAGAAGCTTCTGATAGGCTAATTGACATAATTTGAGTAATTTGGAGGTGTACCTGTGGATGTATTTTAAGGCCTACCTTCAAACTCAGTGCCTCTTTGCTTGACATCATGGGAAAATCAAAAGAAATCAGCCAAGACCTCCGAAAAAAAATGAAGTCTGGTTCAACCTTGGGAACAATTTCCAAATGCCTTAAGGTACCACGGTCATCTATACAAACAATAGCATGCAAGTATAAACACCATGGGGCCACGCAACCGTCATACCGCTCAGGAAGGAGACGCTGTCTCCTAGAGATAAACATACTTTGATGCGAAAAGTGCAAATCAATCCCAGAACAACAGCAAAGTACCTTGTGAAGATGCAGGAGGAAACCAGTACAAACGTATCTATATCCACAGTAAAACGAGTCCTACATCGACATAACCTGAAAGGCCGCTCAGCCAGGAAGAAGCCATTGCTCAAAAAACACCTTAAAAAAGTCAGACTACGGTTTGCAACTGCACATGGGGACAAAGATCGTACATTTTGGAGAAATGTCCTCTGGTCTGATGAAACAAAAATAGAACTGTTTGGCCATAATGACCATCGTTATGTTTGGAGGAAAAAGGGGGAGGCTTGCAAGCCGAAGAACATCATCCCAACCGTGAAGCACAGGGGTGGCAGCATCATGTTGTGGGGATGCTTTGCTGCAGGAGGGACTGGTGCACTTCACAAAATAGATGGCATCAAGAGGAAATAAAATTATGTGGATATATTGAAGCAACATCTCAAGACATCAGTCAGGAATTTATAGCTTGGTCACAAATGGGTCTTCCAAATGGACAACCCAAACATACTGTGACAAAATGGCTTAAGGACAACAAAGTCAAGGTATCGGAGTGGCCATCACAAAGCCATGACCTCAACTGAAAAAGCAAGCAAGGAGGCCTACAAACCTGACTCAGTTACACCAGCTCTGTCAGGAGGAATGGGCCAAAATTCACCCAACTTATTGTGGGAAGCTTGTGGAAGGCTACCCAAAACATTTGACCCCAGTTAAACAATTTAAAGGCAATGCTATCAAATACCACCCTGCATACCACTGCTGGCTTGCTTCTGAAGCTAAGCAGGGTTGGTCCTGGTCAGTACCTGGATGGGAGACCAGATGCTGCTGGAAGTGGTGTTGGAGGGCCAATAGGAGGCACTCTACTGTCTAAAAAAAAAGAAATATCCCAATGGCCCAGGGCAGTGATTGGGGACACTGCCCTGTGTAGGGTGCCGTCTTTCGGATGGGACCTTAAACGGGTGTCCTGACTCTCTGAGGTCAATAAAGATCCAATGGCACTTATTGTAAGAGTAGGGGTGTTAACCCCGGTGTCCTGGCTAAATTCCCAATCTGGCCCTCAAACCATCACGGTCACCTAATAATCCCCAGTTTACAATTGGCTCATTCATCCCCCTCATCTCCCCTGTAACTATTCCCCAGGTTATTGCTGCAAATGAGAACGTGTTCTCAGTCAACTTACCTGGTAAAATAATGTAAAAATAAATACTAATTAAGGGTATGTCAATTTCTGACCCATTGGGAATGTGATGAATGAAATAAGTCATTCTCTCTACTATTATTCTGACATTTCACATTCTTAAAATAAAGTGGTGATCCTAACTGACCTAAGACAGAGAATTTTTTACAAGGATTAAATGTCAGGAATTGTGAAAAACTGAGTTTAAATGTATTTGGCTGAGGTGTATGTAAACTTCTGACTTCAACTGTATATTTGAGAAAAATATTTGTTTTATGATAATAATTTATTTTTTCTTTCAATTATTTTACTTTAATTAAAGGTTTGATTTTTGTGAATATTTTGAATGAGGATAAACAATAAAGAAAAACATTCCACTGCCAGTTTTACTCATATTTACCAAGGGTTCCAATATTAGTCAAGGCACTGTATCTGTAAAGTCCCTCAGTCGAGCAGTTATTTTCAAACACAAATTCAACCACAAAGACCAGGGAGGTTTTCCAATGCCTCGCAAAGAAGGCACCTATTGGTAGATAAAATAAATAAATAGAAGCAGATATTGAATCGAGCATGAAGTTATTAATTAAACTTTGGATGGTGTATTAATACACCCAGTCACTACAAAGATACAGGCGTCCTTTCTAACTCAGTTGCCGGAGAGGAAGGAAACCACTCGGGGATTTCACCATGAGACCAATGGTGACTTTAAAACACATACAAAGTTTAATGGCTGTGATAGGAGAAAACTGAGGATGGATCTACAACAGTGTAGGTACTCCACAATACTAACCTAAATGACAGAGTGGAAAGGAAGGAAAAATATTCCAAAACATGCATCCTGTTTGCAACAAGGACTAAAGTAATACCGCAAAAAATGTGGCAAAGCAATTGACTTTTTGCCCTGAATACAAAAGGTTATGTTTGGGACAAATCCAATACAACACATTGCTGAGTACCACTCTCCATATTTTCAAGCATAGTGGTGGTGGCTGCAGCATGTTATGGGTACGCTTGCAATCGTTAAGGACTGCCAAAGGTGATTCTAACATGTATTGACTCAAGAGGTTGAATACTTATTTAATTAAGATATATTAGTGTTTTATTTTTCATATCATAAAAAAATATATAATTTTTCTTCCACTTTCACCATTCGAGTATTTTGTGTAGATTGTTGACAAAAAATTACAATGAAATCAATTTTAATCCTGCTTTATAACACATCAAAATGTGGAAAAAGTCAAGGGGTGTGAATACTTTCTGAAGGCACTCAACATACTGTATATACGTTGATGTCTTTATCTAGCCTTTATTTAACTAGGCAAGACATTTGACCTAGATAGTTTGTGTGTATGTATTGATGTTTAGGCTACATGAGCCTTTCTGTTTAAAAATGGATGCAGTTCTGTCCTTGAGCTGTTCTTGTCTATTAATGTTCTGTATTATGTCATGTTTCATGTTTTGTGTGGACCCCAGGAAGAGTAGCTGCTGCTTTTGCAACAGCTAATTGGGATCCTAATAAAATACACCCCCAAAAATACATTGATCCAATTAATTTACATAATGTTCATGTCCTTAATGAATCATCAAGAACCAATATTGTCACAGATTCGTTCCTGCTTTGGACTTCCATATGTAGAATACCACAATAACAACACCATTGGTATATATGTACAGTATGAACCCCTTTATTCATTAGTCTCTCTGTGCCACTGTCTTTTAAGGCAGACTGTTAGGCTAAAGGGTAGGACAGAAGGTACAAGAGAAGCCCTCCAAAGACAGGAGCGTTGTGGAGGGCCAGGAGTTTTTCTTTCTCCTGACTATGTGACCTGATAGGGCAACACTTTGGGCTCTAGTCGTGAAATGACCAGGAAACACTCTAGGCTCTAGTTACAGCCTACAACTAGGGTCCAGCGTTTCTCCTGGTCAGGTCACATGATCTGGGGAAAAACTCCTGGTCCTAGCCATGAGACACAAACAGGAAATGAACCTTTGTAGCGGTCCTGTAGAAGTGGCAATGACAACATCACTTAATGTCTGAGTAGAAAGAACAGCTAGATCAATTGAAGTGCTTTGTTATGAATAGAACCAGGGTCCTGTTTCTCCATTTCAAGTTTAACAAACAATATGTAACAGCAGTGCTGTTTGTCTGGGTGAATGAACAAAAAATACATTTGTTGTTTATCATTAATATTTGATATTTGTGCTTCAAAATAAGATTGGTAATCATTTCATCATTTGCTCCTATTATTGATGTGTGCTGACTTACAGTCTTCCCCAGTGCGTTATCATCTGTAGCTTCCTGTTTAAATCTCATTTGAAAACTTCTGATTGGACAGCTGACTGGGGGGCGGTCACAAGAACAAATTCCACCACATGCAATCTCTTATTTTTCCCCCCGAAGTAATCTCTATACTTGAGTAATATGTATGTATTTAGGATTTCTATTTCATACAAGTTAAAGCAGTGTACAAACTGCATCTGTAAATGACTTTTCATGCACTTGATCAAGCGGCTTCTCTTCAAGTGTTACCCAACTGTAAGACATTCATCTATGATCTATTTACTGTCAAGTCTCCTGCTAAGTCACATTCAGTCCACAATCATTGGGACGTCTGGATAATCAGTCCAGCAGTAATATTTGTATTAAAAGTCTTTAAATTGTGTGAGGGAATATGCAATTGTGCACATTATCGTATGGTAACAGATTGGCAAAATAAATATAAAAGATGAATGCTCATTGCCTTAGTTAATATTAGGTAAAAGGATGATGTCAAAATAAAAAATGCCACCGAAATGCTGACATTGACCAAGAAAACACCTGTTAGTTTTGTTTGAAGAACACTTGTCTCTGTCCCCACACCTCAATGCAAAAAAGCTAGAAAACACTGTAGGTACCATGACCATGATACAGTTTCACTACAAACTGAATAAAATCAGGGAACAGTACTCCCATCTTATTTTAATGTTTGTCCGAGGCCCAGTTAGTCTATGCGTGTTCTTTGAGTGAATCCTCCGTTCAGGAGAGCAGGCATAGTTAGCCTCTGGGGTTCTCCGAAATAGAGGATAAAAGGCCCTGCTGTTGCCTCTCCCCTCCATAACCTCCACTGTCCATCTCTCCTCTCTCAGGCTCTGAGTTAGTCCAGGAGCAGGAAGTACCCCTCAGTATCAGCAAATCAAAGAAAAGGTAAAAGTGTAGAGGGTAGAGGTTAGAGGTCGCCGCTCTGGGGCTCTGGGTTGCGGCCCTCCTGGTTGCGGTTGCAACCCAGTCTGGGGAAGCGTGACGAGGCTTTGGACCGGGCTGTCTTACTGCTCCCCTCGCTGGCCACTGGTGTGTCCCTGGGGGAGACAAAAGGTCAAGAATTCAGCAAAGGAAACCAGAGGTTAGTAATGCCACTTAGGGTTTTTATTTTATTTGATTATTGGCACCAACCAGAACTTGAGGCTGGAACTTGAACTGTGTTCCTGTGAATGTGCCATTTTCGGCAGAACGCTGGCTGCTGACACTAAGGGCGACACTTTTGGGGTGAGGTGAGACCGAGTCACCTCCCAAGAAAGGAGTGATGACAAGTGAAGCTTTTGAAGAATCAGGTTCTAATCTCTCTCTTCATCTCAGCCCCCGTCCTAACCAGGTGCCCACTCAGTCATTCATAAAAGAAAGGTCACCATTTTGGATGAGTCATCAATGGCTAAGACAGCTCTACTGTTAATGTAGATATCATCAACTCAGCTCTTTTTTCAGCAGAAGAATGGCACCGGAGGGGATGGCTGCCGTTTTACGGGCTCCTAACCAATTGTGCTATTTTGTGTGTTTTTTCCCACATTATTTATAACTTATTTTGTTGATGCTACCGTCTCCTAAGACCGAAAAGAGCTTCTGGATATCAGAACAGCAATTACTCACCTCAAACTGGACAAAGATGATTTTTTATTTTTTACGAGTCAGACTCAAAGGATATAATGTTCCCAGACAAGGCCCAAACCCCCGTCATTAACATGAAGAAAATAAATAAATAAATGTGGCGGAGATCAGGATGCCTTGATGAGAATTAGTCGGCGAGTGGGTAACCCGCCTCTACCATCCATTCTATTAGCCAACTGTCACACCCTGATCTGTTTCACCTGTCCTTGTGATTGTCTCCACCCCCCTCCAGGTATCACCCATCTTCCCCATTACCCCGTGTTCTCTGTTTGTCCGTTCCCAGTTCGTCTTGTTTGTCAAGTCAACCAGCGTTTTGTTTCTCAGCTCCTGCTTTTTCCCAGTCTCTCTTTTCTCACCCTCCTGATTTTGACCCTCGCCTGCCTGACCACTCTGCCTGACCCTGAGCCTGCCTACTGTCGTGGAAATTCAAATTCAGTACTGGTATCCACAGGTGACCGCTACTTCTCAGATCATAGGCAGATCCAGCTGCTCAATAATAAACATGAAATCTAAATTCCTGATCTCCTGTGCACAGTTTACCCAGATCTTCAGGAGCGGTCAACAGGTGAAGTTGCAGATCACCTCCTCGTCGCCAAGAATGTTGTGGAAATTCAGTACTGAGAGAGACTTGGTCATTTCTTCAAACAATCATCTTTATTTAATATTGATTAATTATTTACATAATGAAGCCATCAGCCCAGAAGTCTTGACTGTCGGACCGAGTTCTTGAACCATAGAGAGAATACTGTGTCTTTATATACCAAACCTAAAAATGCTTCAACCATGGCTGGCTCCACCCTTCCCATATAGTTTGGGCTCATCCTGTCTTTATCTGCCCCTGGCGTTATCTTAACCCCCAACTCTGGCCTAATTTCCTAGATGCCAGGATGTCTAAGAACCACTGAGGCCTTTGTTCTACTCCTCTCTGTCCCAGTCACAATCACCCCCCACATCCTGTCACTGGAATGCCAGCTGTCGGTTTCATCACCAGGTCAATCAATGTCCACGACACCCAGACTAGCTGCAGGAAGCTAGAGTGGACACCATAAAACTCAGCATTAGCAGGATAGACATATCTTACTGTTTGTTAAGTAAATAATTGTTACATATCCAACAAATTAAGTCAATACATAATTTTCCCCTCACACTACCAACCTGTACCTTTGACCCCCACATGATATTTTACCGCTGCTTATCCTGAGCCTGCCTCCCGTCCGGTACCGTTGCCTCACCTCTGGTTTACTGACACCTGCCTGCCTTGACCTGTCTATTGCCTGCCCCTATTGGATCATTAAACTATTGTTTATTTGACGTGGTCTGCATCTGGGTCTTACATTCATACTTGATACCAACGTGCAATTACTGGAGAATAAACTGGATGAGCTCCGTTCGAGACTATCATAACAACAGGATATTAAAAACTGTAATATCGTATTACTGAGTCGTGGCTGAACGATGACACAGATAATATACAGTTGGCAGGGTTTTCCTCCGTGCATCGGAAAAACAGAAAAGTCTGGTAAGATGAGTGGTGGGGGTGTGTGTCTATTTGTCAACAGCAGCTGGTGCACGAAGTCTAATATTAAGGTAGTCTCGAGGTATTGCTCGCCTGAGGTAGAGTACCTCATGATAAGCTGTAGACCACACTATCTACCAAGAATTTTCATCTATATTTTTTGTAGCCGTCTATTTACCACCACAAACCGACGCTTCCACGAAGACCGCACTCAACGAGCTGTATACGGCCATAAGCAAACAAGAAAATGCTCATCCAGAAGCGGCACTCCTAGTGGCTGGGGACTTTAATGCAGGGAAACTTAAATCTGTTTTACCTCATTTCTACCAGCATGTCAAATGTGCAACCAAAGGGGAAAAAAACTCTAGACCACCTTCACTCCACACACAGAGACGCGTACAAAACTCTCCCTCACCCTCCATTTGGAAAATCTGACCATAATTCTACCCTTATGATTCCTGCTTACAAGCAAAAACTGAAACTGAAACTGTACCAGTGAATCGCTTAATACGGAAGTGGTCAGACGATGCGGGTGCTACGCTACAGGACTGTTTTCCTAGCACAGACTGGAATATGTTCCAGGATTCATCAAATGGCATTGGGGAATATACCACCTCAGTCACCAGCTTCATCTACAAGTGCATCGATGACGTTCCCCCCACAGTGACCGTGCGTACATTTCCCAACCAGAAGCCATGTATAACAGGCAACATCCACACCAAGCTAAAGGCTAGAGCTGCCGCTTTTAAGGAGCGGGGCAGTAATCCGGACGCTTATAAAAAATCCTGCTATGCCCTCAGACGAATCATCAAACAGGCAAAGCGTCAATACAGGACTAAGGTTGAATCCTACTACACTGGCTCTGACACACGTCGGATGTGGCAAGGCTTGCAAACTATTACGGAACTACAAAGGGAACCCAGCCGTATGCTGCCGAGTGACATGAGCCTGTCAGACGGGCTAAATGCCTTTTATGCTCGCTTTGAGGCAAGTAACGCTGAAGCATGCATGAGAGCACCAGCTGTTCCAGACAACTGTGTGATCACGCTCTCCGTAGCCGATGTGAGCAAGACCTTAAAACAGGTCAACATTCACCAGGTTGCGGGGCCAGACGGATTACCAGGACATGTACTCTGAGCATGCACGGACCAACTGGCAAGTGTCTTCACTGACATTTTCAACCTCTCCCTGACCGAGTATGTAATACCCACCATTGTCCCTGAACCCAAGTAAGCGAAGATAACATGCCTAAATGACTACCGTCCCGTAGCATTCACGTCGGTAGCCATGAAGTGCTTTGAAAGGCTGGTCATGGCTCACATCAAACACCATCATCCCGGAAACCCTAGACCCACTTCAATTCGCATACAGCCCCAAAAGATTCACAGAAGACGCAATCTCATACTCCACACTGCCCTTTCCCACCTGGAGAAAAGGAACACCTATGTGAGAATGCTGTTCATTGACTACAGCTCAACGTTCAACATAGTGCCCACAAAGCTCATCACTAAGCTATGGACCCAGGGACAAGACACCTCCCTCTGCAACTGGATCCTGGACTTCCTGACGGCCCGCCCCCCAGGTGGTAAGGGTAGGCAACAAAACATCTGCCACTCTAATCCTCAACACAGGGGCCCCTTAGGCGTGCGTGCTTAGTCCCCTCCTGTACTCCCTGTTCACCCACAACTGTGTTGCCAGGCATGAATCCAACACCATCATTAAGTTTGCAGACAACGATGAGACAGCCTATAGGGAGGAGGTCAGAGACCTGGCAGTGTGGTGACAGGACAGGCACTACAGAGGGTAGTGCGTACAGCCCAGTACATCACTGGGGCCAAGCTTCCTGCCATCCAGGACCTATATGATAGGTGGTCAAAGACTCCAGTCACCAGAGTCGTAGACTGTTCTCTCTGCTACCGCATGGCAAGCGGTACCGGAGTGCCAATTCTAGGTCCAAAAGGCTCCTTACCAGCTTCTACCCCCAAGCCAATTAATCAAATTTCCACCCGGACTATCTGTATTGACACCCACCCATCCTTTGTTTTTACACTGCTGCTACTCGCTGTTTATTAGCTATGCATAGTCACTTTACCCCTACCTACATGTACAAATTACCTCGACTAACATGTACCACCAAACATTGACTCGGAATCGGTACCCCCTGTATACAGCCTCCACATTGACTCTGTACCGTAACACCCTGTATATAGCCTCCACATTGACTCTGTACCGTAACGCCCTGTATATAGCCTCCACACTGACTCTGTACCGTAACACCCTGTATATAGCCTCCACATTGGCTCAGTACCGGTACCCCCTGTATATAACCTCCACACTGACTCAGTACCGGTACACCCTGTATATAGCCTCCACATTGACTCAGTACCGGTACCCCCTGTATATAACCTCCACACTGACTCAGTACCGGTACCCCCTGTATATAACCTCCACATTGACTCAGTACCGGTGCCCCCTGTATATAACCTCCACACTGACTCAGTACCGGTATCCCCTGTATATAACCTCCACACTGACTCAGTACCGGTACCCCCTGTATACAGCCTCATCATTGTTTTGTTTTTTACTTTAGTTTATTTAGTAAATATTTTCTTAACTCTATTTTCTTAACTGCATTGTTGGTTAAGGGCTTCTAAGTTAGCATTTCACAGTAAGGTCTACAACCTGTCGTATTCGGCGCATGTGACAAATCAAATTTTATTTGATCATTTTATCTCAGCGTTTTAGAACCTCTGTGTTATGACTATCAGCTGCTACAGGACAGAATTCTTGTTGGGATCTGTGATTGGTCGTGCTCACCGAGTGGTCACAGCATCAATTGGTGTGAATGATGCAGGAAATGACTGGATGATATGACTGAGCTGGCACAAGAAGTCATTTTCAAGGTGTTCACAAAACAATTTGCATTAGCTATCGCACACGCACACAGATGTGTCAGGCAATGTATTATTATGAAGCACTTTGTGAAATGCGTGTTTTCCCCATCTGACATTGCACACTCTGACGCATGTACACACACACAAACACACACACACACAGAGTGGGGTCACTCACTGGCAGAAGGGCAGCAGCTGCAGCAGGGTCTCCTTGGTGGGTTTAGCAGAGAACTCTGGCAGGGTCTGGATCAGCTTGTTCAACACCATCCTCAGGTACGACTGGAGCTGTTTCCTACGCTCCTCTACAAACTTGGCATCCTAAGGAGAAGAGAGGACAGAGGCAAGGGAGACATTAAAACTGTACCATACAGAATGAGAGGGAAAGTACAGGTAGGAGTTATAGATAAGTGTGTAGGGTAAGTGGGTGGAGAATGATGCCAGCTGTCAGATTAGATAAGGTCCCAGCTGCCATGTCTCATTTAATGGTTTGTTTGCATGGAAATGTATCACCTCCCTTTCTCTGTCTCTCTCACTCTCACTCAGTGACACACTGAGCCTCTCTCAGTCCTTGTCTCTAGCCCCTATGCTCTGTGGATGTCAAAATTCCAATCAATCAATTGAAAACTGTGGGTGTACAATGTAACACTTTTGAAGTTTATATAGAACCATTTAGTTTAGAACCATCAGACAAATGTTAAATTAACACTTTTCAAAGCGTTGCTCTTTTAACACTGTCATAGTGTCATTTTCCTTACTCCAATGGTGTACATACTATTACAGTAGGTGACGACAACTGTGTTGTCCAACTGATACTTTTCAACACCAGTGACATTCACATTTTACAACTCAGGTACACTGCTATGGTGTTCAAAGATACAGTGAATTTAACTTCTTGAGTGTAGGGGGCAGGATTTTAGTTTTTGGCTAAAAAACGTACCCATTTGAAACTGCCTAATTCTCAGGTGCAGAAACTAGAATATGCATATAATTAGGATAGAAAACACTCAAAATATTGTCTGTGAGGATAACAGAACTGATATTGCAGGCGAAAACCTGAGGAAAGCTCTCTGTTCCATTGGATGCATTGCCTCCATTTAAAGGGATATCAACCAGATTCCCTTTCCTATGGCTTTCTCAAGGTGTCAACCGTCTTTAGACATAGTTTCAGGCTTTTATTTTGAAAAATGAGCGAGAAAGATAACATCGCGTCAGTGGATAGCTGGCCACTGTCTCTCCCTCTCCTATTGAAAAAGCGACAGTCCCAGTTGATATATTATCGATTATATATTTTAAAAACAACCTGAGGATTGATTATAAAAAAACGTTTGACATGTTTCTGTGAACATTACGGATACTATTTGGATTTTTCGCCTGCGATGACATGACCGCTCGAGCCTGTGGATTTCTGAATATAAAGCGCCAAACAAATGGAGGTATTTTGGATATAAAATAATCTTTATGGAACAAAAGGAACATTTATTGTGTAATAGGGAGTCTCGTGAGTGCAAACATCTGAAGATCATCAAAGGTAAGCGATTTAATCTATTGCTTTTCTGACTTTCGTGACCAATCTACTTGGCTGCTAGTGTTTGTAATATTTTGTCTACTGAGAGAGATGTTCTTACATAAACGCTTGTTATGCTTTCGCCGAAAAGCTGTATTGAAATCTGACACGCCAGGTGGATTAACAACAAGCTAAGCTGTGTTTTGCTATATTGCACTTGTGATTTCATGAAAATTGAATATTTTAGTCATTTAATTTGAATTTGGCGCTCTGCAATTCAGGGGATGTTGATGAAAATGATCCCGCTAAAGGGATGGGCTCTATGCGCTTTAGAATTTTACTCTAGCAGTCTGATAAAATAATTTATATGTTAGAGATATTGATTAAATAATTCTACCCTGAAACTTAACCATTAGGGATTATAGTTTATGTAGCATGTATAAGGAATAATGAAAGTATTAAACATAAGTTCGACTAGGTTGGACTGGGAGGGAGAGAAATGTGTGTGTATGTGTGTGCCTAAGAAAATCCAGAGAACAATTCAACTGTGTTTGACTCAACCTGGCTAGAACTCTGAGTAATTTATGATAGGAAAGGGAGTACTTTTCATGGTTTCCCTAATCTCGGGGGAATGGAACTGTCGGCCGGGTAGTGATACACAGTGGTGAGAACTCTGGAGAAGGATACAACTCACCTACTGTTTGTGTGTATGTATGTGCGTAAGTAAGGAGTGAGGTATAAGATGTATGTCTTTGTATAATGGACTTCAGAGTGCTCTCGTGAATAAACATTACAAACTCTGGGTTGCAGACTAAGTAGATGAATTGAAGTTTATGAACATTGATAACAAAATTCTCATAACACAGTCTCCTACTTTTTCTAGCTGTCTGCCTTTCCAGTGAATTGTAGAGTTACCACCAATGGCTATGTTTGTTAGACAGACACGGTTGTTGCATTCATTAACTTAAGTTAATGTGAGTGAGTGCTTAAGTAATTGTGTTATCATTCAAATAAAACATTTTAGGACAAAACATGTTATATATATATATATAGTAAATCAAATTCTGTCACATGCGCAGAATACGTAGACCTTACAGTGAAATGCTCACCAACAATGCTTTAAGAAAAACGAAGTATTTAGTAAAGAATAAATAAGTAAAATATAGAAAATAAAAGAAACAAATAATTAAACAGCAGCAGTAAAATAACAATAGTGAGGCTACATACAGGGGGTACCAGTACAGAGTCAATGTGCTGGGGCACCAGTTAGTCGAGGTGATTGAGGTAATATGTACATTAAGGTAGAGCTAAAGTGACTATGCATAGATAATAAACAAAAAGTAGCAGCAGCGTAAAAGAGGGGTCTGGGTAGCCCTTTGATTAGCTGTTCAGGAGTCTTATGGCTTGGGGGTAGAAGCTGTTAAGAAGCCTTTTGGACCTAGACTTGGCGCTCCGGTATCGCTTGACGTGCTGTAGCAGAGAGAGCAGTCTATGAGTAGGGTGGTTAGAGTCTCTGACAATTTTTATGTCCTTCGTCTGAAACCGCCTGGTATAGAGGTCCTGGATGGCAGGAAGTTTGGCCCCAGTGATGTACTGGGCCATACACACCACCCTCTGTAGTGCCTTGCGGTCAGAGGCCGAGCAGTTGCCATCCCAGGCAGTGATGCAACCCGTCAGGATGCTCTTGATGGTGCAGCTGTAGAGCCTTTTGAGGATCTGAGGACCCATGCCAAATCTTTTCAGTCACCTGAGTGGGAATAGGCTTTGTCGTGCTCTCTTCATGGCTGTCTTGGTGGGCTTGGACCATGTAAGTTTGTTGGTGATGTGGACGACAAGGAACTTGAAGCTCTCAAACTGCTCCACTACAGCCTTGTCGATGAGAATGGGGGCGTGCTTGGTCGGATGTTGTCTGTAATCCATGGCTTATGGTTGGGGTATGTACGTACGGTCACTGTGGGGATGACGTCATTGACGTACTTATTGATGAAGCCAGTGACTGATGTGGTCCTCAATGCCAATGGAAGAATCCTGGAACAGTCTGTGCTAGGAAAACAGTCCTGTAGCTTAGCATCTGCTTCATCTGACCACGTTCTTATTGACCGAGTCACTGGTACTTTCTGCTTTAGTTTTTGGTTGTAAGCAGGAATCGGGAGGATACAGTTATGGTCAGATTTTCCAAATGGAGGGTGAGGGAGAGCTTTGTACGCGTCTTTGTGTGTGGAGTATAGGTGGTCTAGAGTTTTTTTCCCTTCTGGTTGCACATTTATCATGCCGGTAGAAATTAGGCAAAAACAGATTTAAGTTTCCCTGCATTAAAGTCCCCAGCCACTAGGAGTGCCGCCTCTGAATGAGCGTTTTCCTGTTTGCTTATGGCCGTATACTGAGTGCGGTCTTAGTGCCAGCATCGGTTTGTGGTGGTAAATAGTGTGGTCTACAGCTTATCATGAGATACTCTACCTCAGGCGAGCATAACCTTGAGACTTCCTTAGATTTTGTGCACCAGAGGTTGTTTACCGATATACATAGATAGCCACCACTTGTCTTATCCGAGGCCGCTGTTCTATCCTGCCGAAAAATCTTGAAACCTGTCAGCTGTATGTTTTTCATGTGGTCGTTCAGCCCCGACTCGGTGAAACATAAGATATTACAGTTTTTAATGCCCTGTTGGGAGGATATACGTGCTCGTAGCGCGTCTCTTTTATTATCCAATGATTGTACGTTGACTAATAGGACCGATTGCAAAGGCAGATTACCCAATCGTCATCTGATCCTTACAAGGCACCCAGACATTCGTCGGCAAAATCAGTCTCTTTCCCCGGCGAACGACGGGGATCAGGGCCTTGTCGGGCGTCTGAAATAAATCCTTCCCGTCCAAATCGTTAAAGAAAAAGTATTCTTCCATTACGGGGTGAGTAATCGTTGTTCTGATATCTAAAAGCTCTTTTCGGTCATAAGACAAGGTGGCAGAAACATTGTATACAAAATCAGTTACAAATAACATGAAAAAACACACAAAATTGTGCGTCGCCCCATGGACCTGCTGGTCGCGGCCGGCTGCAACAGAGCCTGGGCTCGAACCCAGAGTCTCTGGTGGCACAGCTAGCACTGCCATGCTGTGCCTTAGACCACTGAGCCACCCGGGAGGCCCCTATTTTGATTTTAACACTTTTTTGGTTACTACATGATTCCATATGTGATATTGTAGTTTGGATGTCTTCACTATTGTTCTAGAACTTAGAAAATAGTAAAAATAAAGAAAAACCATTGAATGAGTAGGTGTCCAAACTTTTGACTGGTACTGTATATATATCTATCATAAGGCGTTACTTTGATGGCCTAGTTTCTCCCAAAGACAGTGGTCTGAAACTCCTGAGTTGTATTCACCTGCAGTAGTGCATGCTGGTAAATATGATAATAATGGGCATGGTTTTAAATGTTTTTGAGTGTTTTACTCTACATTGAGTGACATCATCACACTCAACTCTGGTTAGTAAAACAAACACAGGCGACACCCCGATTGAACAGTATATTAAAAGATATGAACAACAGCTGGTCTTCAGTTACACAAAGTAATGCCGCATCAACATCAAAACTGCTTACACCTTGGATACGAACACTGACGATTTTGTTGTACAGCTGTACTTATAGCTACCATCCTCGCCTGCTGTTTCAAGGCAAACCTGCTACAGCCTACTGACGGACAGACGGACGCACACACACGTATGACAGTAGCGTAGAGACACAGATAGTTTGTTCTTTGTTTGCCACCGTCTCTAATCTGTCTGTTCCAGATGACTCATTTTAGTATAGTACATCTCACTATACGACAGGGACTCACATACACTCCCCACACATAGACATCAACACAGATGACACTATGGAGGTGTATGTTTATATGTACACATATAAAGACATGAACTATTCTTATCCCACCAGCGTTCACCTGTCTGCTACTGTATATGAGGCATGTTACTGTGATTTAACTCACTATAAGGCAGGGACACACTCGGGTAGACATGGATATCAACACTGAAGGCACAGACACAGGGAGATATTGCTATAGATAGGATCGCCACTGGCTACACCTGTGTGCTATGAGGCATGTTACATCAATTTACAATGCAACTCAGACAGATACACACGTGTGTGTACAGACATTGAGAGGATGGCGACACAAGTGAACCACACAGTCAAAGTGAGACAGAGGACAAATCTCAAGATCAGAGGGCACAGTATGACCAACTCAGTATCACTGATTATTGTAAAATAGACACAAATATCTCATTGGAAATTTGTGACAGGCTCACAATTTTTGTATACAGTGAATTTCAATCACAGATTAAGACAGTAGGTTTCTTCAAACAGAAACGATAGGAGGGAGGTTGGTAGGGGAGGATAGGTGGGCATATAACAAGAACGTCTAGCAACCCAAAAGCACGGCCTTGCCCATTCAGAGCGGTGATACAGACGTGAGTAGTCCTGACAGAGGAAGGAAGCAAAGCGACGAGAGCTCAAAGTAGGCCAACACAGCTCCAGCAAAGGATCATGGGTAGGGCATGAACACATTTGTGAGGTTCAAAGGAGTTGTTTGCAATGGAACTCAAAGGCAAAGCTTGTGACGGGTTTAGCGAATAGAAACGTATTGTCCGTAGGGGTACAACAATCAAGCCATGACACAAACACGACATTTTTAGCTTGGAAGATACATAATATAAACAAAGAGATGCCAACTATAAAGATAGTTAACCTTGTTTTGTAAACTAATGTCACAAACAGGAAGTGTAGACTAAAATAGAAAAACATCAGCGAGATACTGTAGAACAGAAATCAGGCCGCCACATTGACTTATGATTATGGCACGCAAAGAAACTCCTCAAAGACCGCTCCTATGAAAACGTTTATACACACAAACCGCCGTGCAGCTGATGCATAAAAGATCACAAGTAACTCAGGAATGTTCATGCAAAACCTCCACAATGTCTCTTTGCCATCATTAAAGGCATT
Source organism: Oncorhynchus gorbuscha (assembly GCF_021184085.1). Lineage (NCBI taxonomy): Eukaryota > Metazoa > Chordata > Actinopteri > Salmoniformes > Salmonidae > Oncorhynchus > Oncorhynchus gorbuscha. The sequence goes on along the minus strand of NC_060179.1, from coordinate 61,469,574 downwards.
AGACATGCATATTGAATGTCACATGTGAAGACCACATACAAGATTCATAAATGATTCCACGTTTACTGGTTAATTATTCACTTAGCTCTCCTGTTCTGTCGCTCAAGGTGAAACGCCAGCCCTGACTTTAACAGCCCTCCAAGTACGGTGATATTACAGCTCATAACGATCTTGTTATCAGAAAGATCAAATATTGTTTATAAAATGATGAGAGTAGGACAGTACACAGTTCCGTAGTCTCTAACAGCGCTCTGATTTGGAGGAACCCCCTAACACTGCCTCTACAAAGCAGCCCAGCAGGGGAGGAAGAGGAAAGCAGCAATTGAAAATTGACTGATTTGATCCAAATGAAAGGAACATGGGTAGGAAAGACGCAGAGACAGACAGAGAACTAGAGAGACAGGAAAAACCTCCATCAAAGCAATAAGAATTCTCTGTGAATCTGAGATGAGAAACCCTGACAGTTGAACTCTGGGAAGCGGGTGCAAAGCAGAGCAGACAGACAGTCGCAGCCTTTGATGTCATCATTCTTCCTTCCGCAGGCATGGCAATGGTGTCCATCAGGACGGATGTGACAAGTGCACTCGGGAACATTTAGCGTGTTTTGCCAGCCGAGCCCTTGACAAATCAGCTGTTTTGGGGCTGTCAATAGCAGGTGTGTGTGTGTGTGTGTGTGTGTGTGTGTGTGTGTGTGTGTGTGTGTGTGTGTGTGTGTGTGTGTGTGTGTGTGTGTGTGTGTGTGTGTGTGTGTGTGTGTGTGTGTGTGTGTGTGTGTGTGTGTGTGTGTGTGTGTGTGTGTGTGTGTGTGTGTGTGTGTGTGTGTGTGTGTGTGTGTGTGTGTGTGTTGCTATGTCAATGCAGTTAGGAGATTCGGGGCGGCAGGGTAGCCTAGTGGTTAGAGCGTTGGACTAGAAGGTTGCAAGTTCAAACCCCCAAGCTGACAAGGTACAAATCTGTCGTTCTGCCCCTGAACAGGCAGTTAACCCACTGTTCCTAGGCCGTCATTGAAAATAAGAATTTGTTCTTAACTGACTTGCCTAGTTAAATAAAGGTAAAACAATTCTCAGCGACAGCAGGAGGCCGAGTACTGCTCAGATAATGTTGCCGTGGTAATACATTGAGCTGTGATTCTTACATACACTGGTAGTTATGGTGCTTGACATCACAAAACTGAGATGTATTAAAATGTCATCACACTACCTGTATTCCATTCTGTACACCCGATCCTGCAAGCTAACACAGATACATCCTATGGGTATTGTGGCTATTAGAATTAGCTCCCTTCATATACGGTCCCATGCTGTAGCCAACTGACAAGATTAGCTATACATCTCTCCAACATGTAATCCCCAGCGTCTACCTTTAGAATATATACAGTGGAGATATTCCAGATTTCCGAGCTGCAACGATGTTGTGTTGAATGAAGAGAGAGCAAACTGAACATATTGTACGTCCCCAGTGAGTGAAATAAAGAGAACAGTTTATCTGTTTGACTACAGTGCTGTTAAACAACACATCTCCATAACAGCATCTCTGTCAGAGGAGATCAGATAGACAGAGGGGGAGGCTTTTTGCCAGAGCTTCACCTGAGGGAGAAGAACTAAGCCTTGTCTGTACAAAGTGTTCCTTCTGAGAGGATAGAGGGAGGGAAGGAGAGAGAATCAGAGGAAACAATGATGAGATTAAAAGTGACATGACAGCCCATACCCCAGGTAAGCAGGTTCACTGATTACACACACACACACACACACACACACACACACACACACACACACACACACACACACACACACACACACACACACACACACACACACACACACACACACACACACACACACACACACACACACACACACACACACACACACACACACACACTCAATTACCAACGCAATCATGTCTCTATATGAACCCTCTGTCCCTACGTCTTTACTGTCAGCTCCGAACACCCTCTCACACTATCTAGTTTTAAACTAGGCCCCCAGGCCTAGTGCACTCCTTTGTGTTTCCATGTCAAAGTTACTCTACAACTTCTGTAACAAAAGCACTCACAGCCCCCTCAACTCTACTCAGAGACTTAAACAGACTCCTTCCCTCTGGAGCTGAGAGGAGAGGGAGGAAGGAGAGAGTGGTGGAGAGATGAAGACCGAGAGAGGGAGGTATAATGTTGCCCCGGGGCTACTGTAACAAACATCCAAGCCTGTCAATTCAAGTGATGGACAAGTGACCACAATATATGACTTAACAATGCATTTACATTCAATACATTTGACGACAGGTCATTTAAAACAACATTGAAGGAGGGTGACCAACAGTAAAAAGCGGATTACATCAAAAAGGCAAGGATTTCCCCGACCGTACGTACCTTGTTCCCTATGGCTTTCTTGGGTGGGAAGTTGAAGGTGCCGACTTGCGGGAATTGTGAGCGTAAGTGGTTGTGGAGCGTCCGGAATTCCGTGTAGCGTCTGTAGACATTCCACTCGTTGTCTAGGATACGGATGTACACCTACGGAACAGGTAAGACACAAACAACAACACAAACAACGACACAATCAGAATACCTGTGGTACAAATCCTGCTCTTACAAAACCGCTCACAGTCTACAGAGGAGGAAATTAGCCAACCATAATGTCTCAATAAGGCTATCTATTCTCAATATGGCAGTAAAACATAGTAGGCCGCTCTCTGCCTGTGCACTGCTATTTTCATGCATCATTAAAGGAGAGCGTTGGATTCCTTTGTTCAGCTGCTGATGGTCTGTGGCAGGCAGACACTGGGGATTGTGAAGGGAGGATAAGAGGGGCAATTACAACTCGAGGAGGGAGAGCGAGAGATGTTATTTTCAAATGGAGGAAAGGAAAGACGAGGATAGAACAGAGATGCCATTTTCACGCGTCATAGTCTCTCCCTCAAGCCTAGCTGGAGAACAGTGTCACAACGGTGGAGCAACGTAGCGCTAGAATTAACAGACTTCCCATCCCAAAGCTATAGAGGCACAGACTGGTCCTGTCTATTGGGGTTCAGTTGTCCTATCTGAGGTGACAAGCAATCACTTTATCACCTCTGTACTTCCTCGTACAGTACAGTACTTTCTGTGAACTTTTTGAAAACCTTTCTCCGGAAAGTATGGAGAAGGTGAGGGACATGAGGTGAGGGACATGAGGTGAGGGACATGAGGTGAGGGACATGAGGTGAGGGACATGCTGTAGAGCAGAGAGAAATGAAGAGAAAACAACAAAGGCAGCATTTTAAACAGCCTGAAGCTTAAATGAACCTGTTGTTTGTTCGTAATTGTAGTTTTCAAGTGTGTGTGTGTGTGTGTGTGTGTGTGTGTGTGTGTGTGTGTGTGTGTGTGTGTGTGTGTGTGTGTGTGTGTGTGTGTGTGTGTGTGTGTGTGTGTGTGTGTGTGTGTGTGTGTGTGTGTGTGTGTGTGTGTGTGTGTGTGTGTGTGTGTGCGTGTGTGCGTGCGTGCGTGCGGCATGCGTGTGTATGTGTGTTCGTGTCTGTGATCAAAGCGTTAGGATGAAACGGGGCAAATGGGTGGACACTGAGGCCCTGGGGAAGGCCAACATTAAAGTCCTCACACCGCACAATAAGACCAGTACTCTGGAAAACTGCCCCCTGGCACACTCACACACAGTAGTCGTGTGTGCGCACACACACAACAAACACAAACACAATGTATTCTCTCTCACTCATACACACATGCACTCGCAAAGTAGAACGGGTCGAGAGTTTCAAGTTCTTGGTGTCCACATCACCAACAAACTATCATGTTCCAAACATACAAAGACAGTTGTGAAGAGGGCACGACAACACCTTTTCCCCTCAGGAGACTGAAAAGATTTGGCATTGGCCCCCACATCCTCAAAAGGTTCTACAGCTGCACCATCGAGAGCATCCTGACCGGTTGTATCACCGCCTGGTATGGCAACTGCTCTGCATCCGACAGTAAAGCGCTACAGAGGGTAGTGTGTACGGCCCAGTACATCACTGGGGCCAAGTTTCCTGCCATCCAGGACCTATATAATAGGCGGTGTCAGAGGAAAGCCCATAACAATGTCAAAGACTCCAGTCACCCAAGTTATAGACTGTTTCCTCTGCTACCGCACAGCAAGCAGGTACCGGAGCGCCAAGTCTAGGACCAAAAGGCTCCTCAACAGCTTCTACCCCCAAGCCATTAGACTGATGAACAATTCATAAAAATCGCCACCGGACAATTTACATTGACACATGACCCCCCTCTTGTACACTGCTGCTACTCACTGTTTTTTAAATATCTATGCATAGTCACTTCACCCCCACCTACATGTACAGATTACCTCAACTAGCCTGTACCCCTGCACACAGACTCGGTACCGGTGCCCCCTGTATATAACCTCTACTTGGTACATATTTTGGTACTGTTGGTTAAGGGCTTGTAAGTAAAGCATTTCACTTGTTGTATCCAGCGCACGTGGCAAATAAAGTGTGATTTGATTGGCATTCATACATGCACAGCATCACTGTACACACACACACACACACACACACACACACACACACACACACACACACACACACACACACACACACACACACACACACACACACACACACACACACACACACACACACACACACACACACACACACACACACCCACCCACCCACCCACACCCACACACACACACACACACACACACACACACACACACACAAAGACATGTGCAATCACACATATACAGACACACTATACACACAGACATCCACATTGGGCTTGCTCATTAGCATACGCATTTAAGGCAACATCATCCACAGAGCAGCTATTGTTTCCTCCTCAGTAATAGCAAATGAATTACTTCATAATCTTTGACAAAATATTTGCGAAAGTCCAACACTCACGTTCTGCATTAAAAAAAACATCTCTTTGTATTCAATAGAAAGATCATCAAATGTGACACATCTGTGGCCTAGGCTCAGCTAGCTCTGGGTCAGGTCCAAACTATTCTATTCTGATTATGTTATATTTGAACTAGTCAGAGTTTTTTGTACAGCGAAAGTAACAAGCTTACAATTCACAAAATACATGGTCATGAATGAATTTCAAACTGTTATAACATTGTGTACAAATTATGGTGACATGTTTTTTGTTGTTGTATATATGGAGAGTAAAAATAAATCAACTGAAACTTTCTAGAATATTGTTGAGAATATTGTTGACGAATCTTTCAGTCAAAATGAATCCATTTTCTCAGCTCAATTGTCTTCAAGGGTTGCAGCCCCCAGTACAGAGCCCCTGGTACAGATAGGAGAAGCATTAAAACAACATAAATGTAGGGGGTCAAATCAAATTCAAAGCTTTCCCCTTCAACACGAACAAGATAGATAACTGCAAGTTAGCACTATTTTACATGTGTTCTCACCATCTCTTTGATATAGCCTGAACAGGCAGTTTATGTATTATTATAGACTAACAAGGCTATTGAAAGGAGCAGCGAGTGATTCATCAACAGCCAGATAGCATTTCCTCTCCCAGTCTGTCATTTACAACAACAACAGTGGCATTTACAACTGCTCATTATTGCACTGCCTGACAGAGACAGATCAGTTCATCAAAAGGAGGGAGACAAAGACAGACAGATCAGTTCATCAAAGGGAGGGAGGCAAAGACAGACAGATCAGTTCATCAAAGGGAGGGAGGCAAAGACAGACAGATCAGTTCATCAAAGGGAGGGAGGCAAAGACAGACAGATCAGTTCATCAAAGGGAGGGAGGCAAAGACAGACAGATCAGTTCATCAAAGGGAGGGAGACAAAGACAGACAGATCAGTTCATCAAAGGGAGGGAGACAAAGACAGATCAGTTCATCAAAGGGAGGGAGACAAAGACAGACAGACAGACAGAGAGATCAGTTCATCAAAAGGAGGGAGACAAAGACAGACAGACAGAGACAGATCAGTTCATTGAAAGGAGGGAGGCAAAGACAGACAGATCAGTTCATCAAAGGGAGGGAGACAGACAGACAGATCAGTTCATCAAAGGGAGGGAGACAAAGACAGATCAGTTCATCAAAGGGAGGGAGGCAAAGACAACAGACAGTTCACAAAGGGAGACAAAGACAGACAGATCAGTTCATCAAAGGGAGGAGGCAAAGACAAAGACAGATCAAAGGGAGGGAGACAAAGACAGACAGATCAGTTCATCAAAGGGAGGGAGACAAAGACAGACAGATCAGTTCATCAAAGGGAGGGAGACAGACAGACAGATCAGTTCATCAAAGGGAGGGAGACAAAGACAGATCAGTTCATCAAAGGGAGGGAGACAAAGACAGACAGACAGAGAGATCAGTTCATCAAAAGGAGGGAGACAAAGACAGACAGACAGAGACAGATCAGTTCATCAAAAGGAGGGAGACAAAGACAGACAGACAGACAGAGACAGATCAGTTCATCAAAAGGAGGGAGGCAAAGACAGACAGACAGAGACAGATCAGTTCATTGAAAGGAGGGAGGCAAAGACAGACAGATCAGTTCATCAAAAGGAGGGAGACAAAGACAGACAGACAGAGACAGATCAGTTCATCAAATGGAGGGAGACAGACAGACAGATCAGTTCATCAAAGGGAGGGAGACAAAGACAGACAGACAGACAGAGACAGATCAGTTCATCAAAGGGAGGGAGACAGACAGACAGATCAGTTCATCAAAGGGAGGGAGACAAAGACAGACAGACAGAGACATATCAGTTCATCAAAAGGAGGGAGACAAAGACAGACAGACAGAGACAGATCAGTTCATCAAAGGGAGGAGACAAAGACAAAGACAGAGACAGATCAGTTCATCAAAAGGAGGAGACAAAGACAAAGACAGAGACAGATCAGTTCATCAAAAGGAGGGAGGCAAAGACAGACAGACAGACAGACAGAGACAGATCAGTTCATTGAAAGGAGGGAGGCAAAGACAGACAGATCAGTTCATCAAAAGGAGGGAGACAAAGACAGACAGACAGAGACAGATCAGTTCATCAAAAGGGAGGCAAAGACAGACAGACAGACAGACAGAGACAGATCAGTTCATCAAAAGGAGGGAGGCAAAGACAGACAGACAGACAGACAGAGACAGATCAGTTCATTGAAAGGAGGGAGGCAAAGACAGACAGATCAGTTCATCAAAGGAGGGAGACAAAGACAGACAGACAGAGACAGATCAGTTCATCAAAAAGGAGAGACAAAGACAGACAGACAGACAGACAGACAGATCAAAGACAGACAAAGACAGAGACAGACAGTTCATCAGAAAGACAGACAAAGACAGACAGACAGACAGACAGACAGACAGACAGACAGACAGACAGAGACAGATCAGCTCATTGAAAGGAGGGCAGGCAGGCAGGCAGGGAGGAAGGGAGACAAAGACAGGCAGGCAGGCAGGCAGGGAGGCAGGGAGGCAGGCAGGCAGGGAGGCAGGGAGGCATGGAGGCAGGCAGGCAGGCAGGCAGGCAGGCAGGCAGGCAGGCAGGCAGGCAGGCAGGCAGGCAGGCAGGCAGGCAGGCAGGCAGGCAGGCAGGCAGGCAGGCAGGCAGGCAGGCAGGCAGGCGTTTTAGAGGGGATCCGAGGTGCTTAGCTCACTTAAGCAGACACCCATGATGAGATGATTCTGGGCAATCTGAAAGTTAGCACTTTTCATTCAATAGTGTAAATGGTTTGCAAAATCTTGAGAGACATGCCCAAAAAACCTCTCTGAACAACATGTAGATGAACAACATGCACAGTATGACTCAAGATTTTATACTTCAATCAGCCACAGTGTTAGAAGCACACCCTTTACTCTTGTAGCCTGGTCCCATCTGTGTAATGTGTAATATATTCTTCAGCCAGCTCATCTATTGTTTATATATCTATTGGATTATCTAGTACATTTGCTACATCATGTCCGTTTGTACTTTTGTCTAGCCACCCAGTTCCCTCTCTCTCTCGCTCTGAAGTACATAACTATGAGATACAGTCTGGTCTGATAGCATAGCCGACACTCTTCTGACAGGCAGGGTAATTGTAGGTTACCAGCTGTGGTAAAAGCACTGGGCTCACCTCTTCCATCTTCTGAGGAAACCACTAAAAGCCCTCTTGCTCACCTCCGAGTGGGAAAACACTGCAACTACCGTACAGACCGCACAAAATGGCAGACAAAGGATCAGGACTCCCGCTCACCTCATAATGGGAAAACACCGCAACTACCCTACAGACGGCACAAAATGGCAGACAAAGGATCAGGACTCCCGCTCAGCTCATAATGGGAAATCACCGCAACTACCGTACAGACCGCACAAAATGGTAGACAAAGGATCAGGACGCCCTCTCACCTCATAATGGGAAAACACTGCAACTACCGTACAGACGGCACAAAATGGCAGACAAAGGATCAGGACAAAATGGCAGACAAAGGATCCGCCCTCTCAGCTCATAATGGGAAAACACTGCACTACCATACAGACCACACAAAATGGTAGACAGGCCGCCCTCTCACCTCAAAATGGTAGACAAAGGCAGACAAAGGATCAGGACTCCCTCTCACCTCATAATGGGAAAACACCGCAACTACCCTACAGACGGCACAAAATGGCAGACAAAGGATCAGGACGCCCAGGCAGTGGGGATGTTAGTTTCACCATAATGAGTTCAATTAGAAGCACTATTAGGTGGACCGATGTTGTACGGTTTGTACGCTTTGTGTGCTCATCTCTAACAATAGCATTGAAACCATAGAAATAAATGATATTTGGAACATTGTGTTCTCCAGCTAAGCCACTTTGAAAGAAGGCTGTATTATAAGTTATATTGCTCATATGATCTTGTCCTTGATTTAAAGAACATTCAGCTATATTCATCACCTGCCTCGAACTTCTAGGTGCCAGACTTTTCCTGGTCAGGTCACCTACAGTAGTTGGCCCGTAGTAACAGTGGCCTGTTATACTTGAGCCTCAGCAATGAAAGTAAACATGAAGTTACAACAAAGCCCAGAGAGAAGGATAATATGGAGATATGAAATATGAATGTGAAAAACAACCTTGATCATTAATCTAGACTAATGCAAAGTTATTTCGATTTTTGCACTGACTATGTAGAGGACTCCACACAATCACTCACACAGACTCCAACACACACACTTACTTTGCTAACACACATTCCTACTGACTCTACACACGCACACTTGCAAACATTTTTATTTTATTTCACCTTTATTTAACTAGCCAAGTCAATTAAGAACAAAATCCTATTGCAATGGCATCCTACCAAGAAGAGGCAAAAAGCCTCCTGCTGGGACGGGAGCTGGGTTTAAAAGGGGAAAAAAGTAGGACAAAACACATTATGACAAGAGACACCATAACACCACATAAAGAGAGACCTAAGACAACAACACAGCATGGAAGCAACACATGACAACAACACAGTAGCAACACGACATGGTAGCAGCACAAAACATGGTACAAACATTATTGGGCACAGACAACGACACAAAGGGCAAGACGGTAGAGACAACAACACATCACGCGAAGCAGCCACAACTGTCAGAAAGAGGGTCCATGATGGAGTCTTTAAATGAAGACATGGAGATGAAACTGTCCAGCTCAACAACAACAAAAAATTGCGGATCGTTCCAGTCGCTCGCTGCAGCGAACTGAAAAGATCTTTAACAGAACGTGACTGGCAGAACGGGTGTTGTACGTGAAGGATGAGGGCTGTAGTAGATATCTCAGATAGGGGGGAAGGGGGAGTGAGGCCTAAGAGGGTTTTATAAATAAGCATCAACCAGTGGGTCTTGCATCGAGTAAACTAGCATGGGTAGGATGGTACTGAGGTGAAAGAGGAGCGATTATAATAAAGGAAACCAAGTCTAGATTTAACCTTAGATATGTGCTGAGAGAAGGACAGTGTACCGTCTAGCCATCGTCCCAAGTACTTGTATGAGGTGACTACCTCAAGCTATAAACCCTCAAAGGTAGGGGGGGGGGCATTCTTCTTACCGAACTGCATGTCCTTTAATTTAGAGGTATTCAGAAAAAGGTTAAGGGAAGAGAAAGCTTGTTGTAGAGCATTTAGCACAACATCCGGGGAGGGGCCACACTGTATCATCTGCATATAAATAGATGAGAGAGCTTCCTACTGCCTGAGCTGTGTTGTTGATGTAAATTGAGAAGAGCGTGAGGCCTAGGCTCAAGCCGTGTGGTACTCCCTGGGTGACAGGCTATGGCTGAGACAGCAGATGTTCTGACTTTATACACTGCACTCTTTGAGGTAGTTAGCAAACCAGGTCAAAGACCCATCAGATACACCAATTCTCCTTAGACGAACCACAAGAATGGAATGGTCTACCGTATAAAAAGCTTAGGCCAAGTCAATAAAAATAGCAGCACAACATTGCTTAGAATCAAGGGCAGTGATGACATTATTTAGGACATTTAAGGTCGCAGTGACATAACCTGAGCGGAAACCAGCCAGTCAGTTGATTATTGACATGTTTTTCGAACACTTTTGATAAACAGGGCAAAATGGAAATCGGCCTGAAACAGTTAGGATCAGCTTGATCTCTCCCTTTAAATAATGGACGCACAATCATCATGTGCGTCACGCATCACGCTGCTGCTACTCTGTTTATCATACATCCTGATGCCAAGTCACCTTACCCCTGTCACGAGTTCGACCGAGGGTGTTTCCCCTTCCCGGGCAGGTGGAGCTCGGCGGTCGTCGTCACCAGCCTATTAGCTGCCACTGATTGTTTTTCCTCCCCCTCCTTGTATGTTTAGTGGTAGCACCTGTTTATGTTAATTAGTTTGTCTTTATTAGACAGCCGGCCCGCCTGGTTGTTTTGCGGGATTATTTCATTGTAACCTTCGGCTCTGTTGTAAAGGTACGTGTTAGTGCCTGGTCGTGTATTTTTCCATTGTATTTTTTGATTCCCTGTGTTTTGGGAACGTAACTTTTGTGAACACCCTGTGGTGCGTTGGTGCTATTAAAAGACGCACAGCATTGAACTCTGTCTCCTGCATTTGACTTCACACCCACGACACCCGGAGCAGCATGGTACTCATGTTCTATTTCTCCTATGTTTCTGTTCTACTTTACTTTATTTTATAGTATAATATATTTACTACTGATATTTATTACTGCATTGTTGGGAAAGAGCTAGCCAGAAAGGCATTTCACTGTACTTGTGCAAATGACAATAAAAGGTGATTTTGAAGCACCACAGTTTGTTCAGGGCTGTGTGAGACAGCGATATAGTGAAGCAAAGTACATGCAGCGGAACAGTAGTGCTTATGTCATCCCTCCCTCGTTCCCTCTCTCCTACCCTCCATCTCTCGCTCTTTATTTCTCTGTCCACTCTGGGACACAACATTTGCCAAATTAGGCAGAAAATATAATCCATTTGGAGGACTGCAGAAAAGGAGGAGGACGCGGAGTGATAAGAGCGTATAAGGAGAGAAATTTTCCATAAAAAATATTCAGCAGAAGATTTATCGGCTGTACACTCTCTGTGTGTGTGTCTGTGTGTCTGTGTGTCTGTGTGTGTGTGTGTGTGTGTGTGTGTGTGTGTGTGTGTGTGTGTGTGTGTGTGTGTGTGTGTGTGTGTGTGTGTGTGTGTGTGTGTGTGTGTGTGTGTGTGTGTGTGTGTGTGTGTGTGTGTGTGTGTGTTGGAGGGAGGAAGCGATACCCTTCCCAGTGTCATTGAATCTGTTTAAGTAAAATAGCCTCTTGCCATGAACTAGTATCCTTACCACAATCATCATAATAACAGAGGTGACTAATAACACCAGCAATTAGAGGTCGACCGATTAATTGGAATGGCCGATTTAATTAGGGCCGATTTCAAGTTTTCATAACAATCGGAAATCGGTCATTTTAGACGCCGATTTTGCAGATTTTATTTATTTTTATTTATTTAATCTTTATTTAAGTAGGCAAGTCAGTTAAGAACACATTCTTATTTTCAATGACGGCCTAGGAACGGTGGGTTAACTGCCTTGTTCAGGGGCAGAATGACAGATGTTTACCTTGTCAGCTCAGGGATTCAATCTGGCAGACTTACGGTTAACTAGTCCACCTGCCTCACGAGGAGCCGGCCTGTTACGCGAATGCAGTAAGAAGCCAAGGTAAGTTTCTAGCTAGCATTAAAATTAATCAATCATAATCACTAGTTATAACTACACATGGTTGATGATATTACTAATGTATCTAGCGTGTCCTACGTTGCATATAATCGATGCAGTGCGCATTCGCGAAAAAGGACTGTCGTTGCTCCAATGTGTACCTAACCATAAACATCAATGCCTTTATTAAAATCAATACGCAGAAGTATATATTTTTAAACCTGCATTATTAGCTAAAAGAAATCCAGGTTAGCAGGCAATATTAACCAAGTGAAATTGTGTCACTTCTCTTGCGTTCATTGCACGCAGATTCAGGGTATATGCAACAGTTTGGGCCGCCTGGCTCATTGCGAACTAATTTGCCAGAATTTTACATAATTATGACATAACATTGAAGGTTGTGCCATGTAACAGAAATATTTAGACTTATGGATGCCACCCGTTAGATAAAATACGGAACGGTTCCGTATTTCACTGAAAGAATAAAGTCTTGTTTTCGAGATGATAGTTTCCGGATTCAACCATATTAACGACCTCACATTTCTGTGTGTTATTATGATATAATTAAGTCTATGATTTGATAGAGCAGTCTGACTGAGCGATGGTAGGCACCAGCAGGCTCATAAGCATTCATTAAAACAGCACTTTAGTGCGTTTTGCCAGCAGCTCTGCTGTTTATGACTTCAAGCCTATCAACTCCTGAGATTAGGCTCATGTAACCGATGTGAAATGGCTAGCTAGTTAGCAGGGTGCGCGCTAATAGCGTTTCAAACGTCACTCGCTCTGAGACTTGGAGTAGTTGTTCCCCTTGCTCTGCATGGGTAACGCTGCTTCGAGGGTAGCTGTTGTCGATGTGTTCCTGGTTCGAGCCCAGGTAGGAGCGAGGAGAGGGACGGAAGCTATACTGTTACACTGGCAATACTAAAGTGCCCATAAGAACATCCAATAGTCAAATGTATATGAAATACAAATGGTATAGAGAGCCCAATAATAACTACAACCTAAAGCTTCTTACCTGGGAATATTGAAGACTCATGTTAAAAGGAACCACCAGCTTTCATCATAGCTTTCTCATGTTCTGAGCAAGGAACTTAAACCGTAGCTTTCTTACATGGCACATATTGCACTTTTACTTTCTTCTCCAACACTTTGTTTTTGCATTATTTAAACCAAATTGAACATGTTTCATTATTTGTCTATCACAGTGCAATCCGTTTTGTCACCAAAGCCCCATATACTACCCACCATTGCGACCTGTACGCTCTCGTTGGCTGGCCCTCGCTTCATACTCGTCGCCAAACCCACTGGCTCCATGTCATCTACAAGACCCTGCTAGGTAAAGTCCCCCCTTATCTCAGCTCGCTGGTCACCATAGCATCTCCCACCTGTAGCACACGCTCCAGCAGGTATATATCTCTAGTCACCCCCAAAACCAATTCTTTCTTTGGCCGCCTCTCCTTCCAGTTCTCTGCTGCAAATGACTGGAATGAACTACAAAAATCTCTGAAACTGGAAACACTTATCTCCCTCACTAGCTTTAAGCACCAACTGTCAGAGCATCTTACAGATTACTGCACCTGTGCATAGCCCACCTATAATTTAGCCCAAACAACTACCTCTTTCCCAACTGTATTTAATGTATTTATTTATTTTGAACCTTTGCACCCCATTATTTTTATTTCTACTTTGCACATTCTTCCATTGCAAAACTACCATTCCAGTGTTTTACTTGCTATATTGTATTTACTTTGCCACCATGGCCTTTTTTGCCTTTACCTCCCTTCTCACCTCATTTGCTCACATTGTATATAGACTTGTTTATACTGTATTATTGACTGTATGTTTGTTTTACTCCATGTGTAACTCTGTGTCGTTGTATCTATCGAACTGCTTTGCTTTATCTTGGCCAGGTCGCAATTGTAAATGAGAACTTGTTCTCAACTTGCCTATCTGGTTAAATAAAGGTGAATTAATTAAATTTGAGACTAAATTGATTTTATTGATGTATTATATTAAGTTAGAATAAGTGTTCATTCAGTATTGTTGTAATTGTCATTATTACAAATACATTTTTAAAATCGGCATCGGCTTTTTTGTCCTCCAATAATCGATATCGGCGTTTAAAAATCATAATCGGTCAACTTCTCTAAGCAATAGACATTTTTTAAACGTGATCATAGTATCATCTCACATCATTCTCAAACCATAATCTGTCTAGTCATCCTGCTGAATGAGTTTGCAAAATAACCCACTGGTTTGTGATTCATTAATATACATACTATTCACACATAAAATCACTGTGAGGCCTGCTGTAACATCATGAGTGGCAGAGCAGTTAACCAACCAGGGCACACACACCGTCATTAGTGCACGCTCTAACCTCTGGCTCTCTGGAGTGGATAAATATTTCATCTTCATGCGTAAAACACATACATGTAGTTGACACATAACTGTAAATGACATCCTTGGTACATGTACAATACTCTGACCTACGAGCCAGACTTGACCTTAACGAGATCGAACATGCATACACAAATCCTGCTTTAGATGTACAACTCAAATACTTTGACATATGATGTGAGTAGATTAGTATGGATTACTTTTGTCACATCATTTGTAGACATCAATATTCACTAGCCAAATTAAGTTCTCAGTCATATACCCTTAAAAGTTGAGGGCAGCAAGGGTCTTCAGGGGTATCAAATTATACCCTTGAAGTTTGAGTTCTGGAACATTAACAGAGTTACAGAACACTGAGAACTACATCACCCATGTATAAATACTCCAGGTAGACCAATAAAATGTGAGATGTTTATCTGTGCACTAAAGTCCATCTCACCCCGCCACACACTCCTGCTCTCCCCAGGAAGCGAAGGTTTGTTTATGATTGGGCTGTGAACTTCTAAAACACTAGGAAGGTCACTTGTAAAAGCCACTCCTACAATGTACCTCACATTTCTCCTTTCCATCCAGAGAAGAGGATTTGGAGGTCGCTAAATGAACAGTGATGTTGTTGACTAATGATTGGAGAGCAACATGTTGTTGTTTATTATCAGTGGTACAGATTAAGTACTTGAATATGTTTACCTCTGGAAGAACCTGAGGTACATCTACCATAATGGTAAACAGTTTTATGATTACAGCACATCGTTTGTTCAAGAGCAGCAGGAGAAAGCTAGGATCACCTTGACTTGACTATGCATCCTCATCACATGCAGCCTACAATCATCCAAGCTCATTCCGAGCTACCAAGCTAATTTCTGCATAACCTCAGCCATTCTGCATTCAAACTGTACAACCTTCTCGTTGTCATAACCTTCATAGATGGATTACAGCGTTTTGTTACAGGCTCTGATAAAACAAGGAGCTATGTGATGATAGACAGATAGATGAATGATGTCACTGGATGAACACTGTCACTCTTGTGCCAGGGACAACTTTGCATTCAAACGCCAGTGAAAATACTGATACTCACTAACTTTTGTCTTACTCTCCCACCCTCTCTCTCTCTCTTTCTTCCATCTTATCCTCTCCCCCACCCTCTCTCTCTCTCTCTCTTTCTTCCATCTTATCCTCTCCCCCACCCTCTCTCTCTCTCTCTTTCTTCCATCTTATCCTCTCCCCCACCCTCTCTCTCTCTCTCTTTCTTCCATCTTATCCTCTCCCCCACCCCTCTCTCTCTTTCTTCCATCTTTCTTCCATCTTATCCTCCTCTTATCCCCCACCCTCTCTCTCTCTCTCTTTCTTCCATCTTATCCTCTCCCCCACCCTCTCTCTCTCTCTCTTTCTTCCATCTTATCCTCTCCCCCACCCTCTCTCTCTCCTGAATGAATAAGTCACAAGTCGGGTTCGTAGCATTGCTCTAATGAGTATGGCAGGAAGTGGCAAAGCGAGGGAATGAGAAAACGGATAAACGAGAGAGAAAGAGAGAGAATTAGATGGGAGACGTGGAGGAGGTTAGAGACACAGCCCCATAGTGTTTCCAGGAACTATAGTAAATTAATGGCTTGAGTTGACTCGGACTCTGAGGTACGGCATTGGATATTCCACTACTAGCCCCTCACAAGACAAAGATCAAACAGCCTAGCAAGGCTCTGCAATCTAGAGCCGCTGCAATTCTGATTTAAATTACCAAGAGAGAAAGTTGGGCAATTTCCTGTCACCTTCCAGCCTTAACATCATCTTCTCTGAATTGCCGTTATTATCTTTGTATATCGGAGTTATTTGATGGTTATTTCCTTCCAAATATATTTGCAGATCGTACAACGTGTTCTCAGTTCTCTGACTGGCCTAACATGCTCTTCTGAAGATGGAAATCTAACTAAAGCGATCTTTGTCCTTTACAGTGGAGATCCAATTTATGACGAATCGATGCAACTAAAAGCAACGATCATCATAGTAATCAACATCCACCACAAACAACTACCACCAGGTCGATAATCAAGGGCCTCCATTACCATAACCATCATCTTTACAGTCTTGATCATCATCTCAATTAGGAATCAGATTAATAATGGGCTCTGGTCTACTTATGGATATGATATCCCTCATTTGCATAGGCAAAGAAGCCAATGAGATGCAGTCTCAGGCTTATCAAAAGAAACACGCACACACACAAAGAGTTTGCAGACTGAACTACGTAAACTGTCCACCACTCCATTGTATGAATCCTCTCAGCGCGTTGTGAAGTCAACTGCATGCAATATAGAGATTATCATCATTAGCACTTTTCCCACAGTGCACCTCTGGGGAATGGGACCTATGGGATCTATGTGATGGGAACAGCACACGTTGGAAGCATGTCAACGAGGACGACTCAATTATTCATTGTTATAACTGATTTCTATTTGGAGTATGTGCATGTTCAAGGGCTTGGCTCCAACAGGAAGCCAAAGGTAGCTTATATAATGCCTATCGAATGCTCGATTAGTGTGTCTGTGACTCGCTTTCAAATCACCCTCACACACACTCAGCTTTCCTTTGAGAAACTACAGTAGTCTCAGGTATCCCGGAATATTTGGAATTGAAAATGAGAGAGCGAGCGAGAGAGAGAGAGAGAGAGAGAGAGAAAAGCAGTTATCAAATCTCATTAGTGTTGTAAAAATATGGGAAAGTTTGCAGCAGGCCTGACTTTGTGTGGAAGCGATTGGCTCAGTTTCTTTTTACTGATCAAAGGGAATCACTCATTTAAAAAAAATAAAAACCAGTACATTCTGTGTGCTGGGGCTCATCTTGAGTACAGGGCTTCACTTGGCATCAGCACACAAGAGGTAAAATAAATCTGTGTACAGTGTGTGTGCTCAACTAAGCAAAGAGTTTTCCCATGAATCATAACATTGCTTTTACTTTCCTTTAAGCAATTAGTCTACTCTAGAAGATATATATATTTATTTTAGCTACGCTGGGAATGTAAGTGGATTTGATATGTTGGTTCTGTCAAGAGACGTTTGGAGGGAAGGAATGTTATCACCGCAACATGCCAAAGTGCATCCGTCATCTCCACCTGGCAAATGAAGGGCTCTTCAGTGCTGTTATTATTTTACTTGTTACTCTGAGGGAGAAGAGAAAAGCCATTTTTCTATGACACACATTTCTATAATAACTTCTTGTTGGTATCGTATGAGAGTGGAACAATAATTTCCAACTGCCGTTATAGTCTCATGAAAGGAGGGGG
Organism: Oncorhynchus gorbuscha; assembly: GCF_021184085.1. NCBI lineage: Eukaryota > Metazoa > Chordata > Actinopteri > Salmoniformes > Salmonidae > Oncorhynchus > Oncorhynchus gorbuscha. The sequence continues at coordinate 61,451,771 of NC_060179.1, read as the reverse complement.
GAGAGAGGAAGAGAGTAGGGGAGAGACGGAGAGCTCATCTGGGGAGAACAAAACAGGAGTGATAATAGTGAGAACCGTCACAACCTCCCTCTCTCTATGGGCATCGCAGGCCTTGTTCTGTCTACATTGAGTCATTTTAAACAGAGAAGAAAAGTGGCTTTTGAGAAAGGCAAAGACAGAATGGAGAACAAGCAATTTGCCTGCTCAATAAATGCCCTGTAATCTAGTGGCAGAGAAGAATGCCACGCTTCTCTGGCTCCCATTTCTCTCTCACTTTTCTCTCTCTATTTATCTTCTCTCCCCTCTCCATCATTTTCAGTTCAGCAGAGAGTGAAGCGGAGCTGTGTGATTCTGATGTTGTGTTCTGCTGGGTGGTGCTGGTTTTTAGGCCCTGCTGTTATTGGAACAGTACAGGAACACGATGTTTGGAATGAATGGCCGAGGGTTGCTGTCACCTGGTTGGCTGGTTGGAAATGGGAACATTACTTTTTTTTTTTTAAACACATTCTAGAACTCAATTTCTATAATACCAGTAGTCTCTCTTTCAAATGCTATTTAAGAACAGGTGTATGCACCTTCTGTATGAGAAATACCTATTCTCATATATCCCGCATACAGCTCCAATGTTTTGGCATGAGTGACCCATCACGTCTGTTTTTAAGCCTTGGAGAGGAAGATACAAAGTGCCTTTCACACACAGCCAACAATGGCAAACCGTTCTCATCTATCTAGTCTATTAAGAACAATAGTAATGTTTCCGTAGGGATCTAGAAGACAAATAGACCCCTGAGAACACACCACAAAGGCACAAAAGCCTACACAGGATACAGCCATTGTCTAAGGCTAGATTAAGCAATAGTTTCAAAGTGCTAGTAAAAACAGGTGTCATTAAATCAATGAAAAATATTTACGTAACCATTTAACTAGAATATATAAGTTCAATGCTAAATCCGTCAACTGAACTTCCCAGCAAAACCTTGAATGACCTCTGATTCCTTTCTGTACCAATCGGATCATTGATGTCTTATCAGCCATAACCTTTTACTTTCCAATACCAGCCTCCTGTCACTACTTATCAGGGTTAACATCTGGAGGCACTGCCCAGGCCTCTACTATTCTGTCCAGGGGTGCGTGTTACGTCTTCACACCACACTGCAGTGGCAGACATACAAGAGCAGACTTGTACATAGTTCAGTCCGGGAGCCAGCCAATCACGCTCGACTATCTCTCTGCTGAGGTTGTGTCACCTGTCGTGTCCCATCATTTCTGGTTTCACCTCGCTACACTGTGGCTCCTCATCCTGACAGAGGAGAGTGGAACCAAGCAGGGCAGTGACACATACCCCCTCAAGGGAGAACAGGAAGGAAGGCGACACAGTGAGAGACCTGAGGTTTCACGCCTAGTCAACGTGCTAGGTACAATAAAAAGCAGTTATCGAGGCCAGGGCATATGCTGGGTGTTAGTCTTTACTAGTTACTCCATTCAACAACCAAACACAAAAATGGGATACCAGAAAATGAGGATGTCTTGACCTGTTTATTGGACTCGGATCTGGTGTTACCTGGTATACATGGTAGGCGTTAGAAGCACGTCCTTGCAGAAACACAGAGGGAATCCAGACATTGATGAGAGCACGGTGAGCCCTGCGGGAGAGGAATATACAGTAAGGGTTATAGATACTGTAGTATTCATCGCAGGAAAGCTGTCATTCATAAATATACTACGACATTAAAGAGAGGGTCTTCAATAGATTCAAGAATTCACTACTACTACGCTTATATGAAGATCACGTTGTCAGGAAGCAGAAATCAGAACCACTACGATATTTGCCAGGCTACCCATCCATACCACTCCGGCCAAACACCACGGCCACTAGCGTTTCTTCTCCACGATGAATGCATGGGGAAATCGACAGAGCAGCGGAATTCAATTCAGGACGAGTCGTCAGGCAAAGAGAGTATTAAACCATGAAAAAAATGGCTACCTACATAAAAACTCCAGGAGGAGACCTTTCATTAGGGAAATGGAAAGAACCCAAAGGGAGATAAAATGTGAACCTGTATGTGGTTTGACCTCTGCTCCTCACTACCTCCCACCAGAGGATATTACTACCATCTTGCTGGAACACAGTGTTTCAGACACCCAGGGTGTGTTCAAAATCGCACACTATCCCTATATAGTACACTACTTTTGACCAGAGCCCTATGGGTACTGGTTGAAGGTGGTGGACTATATAGGCAATAGGCTGCCATTCAGGCACCCAGTAATAGTCAGGTGTTACAGCCCTCTAGTCCTCTACCCCTGTTCTCTGTGTTTAATAAGAGACATAACTGATTTAAACAGCACAGTGACACAGCCTCCCTCCCTCCTCCCTCACAAAGGTTGCAGTGTTCTCTTTTCACCGGCGCTAAGGAGGACATGAGGAAACTGGTCAAGTGGGTGACCACCTTGGTTCAACTCTGTTTTAAACCACTCCTCTCCTAATGAGACGACAGGGGTCATCCCTGGACCAGAAGAGATAGTGTCAACAGGCTTTCTTTACAAATAGCCATTTAAAAATATATATATTTTAAACATTTCTACATTTTAGTCATTAGCGGATGCTCTTATCCAGAGCGCCTTAGAGTTTGTGCATTCCATCTTAAGATAGCTGGGTGAGACAGCCACATGTCACAGTTGCACATTTTAACTAACTTTTACCTCAATAAAGTAGTTATTATAAAGTACTAGCCAGGTTCTATTAGCAGTTAGGACAACACCTGTATATACACTGCATGTACAAAACACTAGGAACACCTTCTGTACCCCCTTTTGCCCTCAGAACAGCCTCAATTCTTGGAGGAATGGACTCTACAAGGTGTCGAAAGCGTTCCACAGGGATACTGGCCCATGTTGACTCCAATGCATCCCACGGTCATGTCAAGTTGGCTGGATGTCCTTTGGGTGGTGGACATTCAAATCAAATCAAGCTTTAATTATACAGCACATTTCAGACATGCAATGTGCTTCACAGGAAAATAACTAATAAAAACAATGAAAATAAAAGCTGAACTATTTACAAGAAACATAAGACAAAAAAACAAAATAACGGAAAAAAAGTGAACGACTAAAAAGCAAAGCTAAAAAGATGCACACAGGAACCTGTTGAGTGTGGAAAACCCAGCAGCGTTGCAGTTCTTGACACTCAAACCGGTACACCTGGCACCTAATACCCCATTCAAAAGCACTTAAATCTTTTGTTTTGCCCATTCACCCTCTGAATGGCACACACACAATCCATGTCTCAATGCTTAAAAATCAGTCTTCAACATGTCTCCTCCCCTTCATCTACACTGATTGAAATGGATTTAACAAGTGACATTAATAAGGGATCATAGCTTCCAACTGGATTCACCTGGTCAGTCTATATCAGGGAAAATATTTTGTACACTCAGTGTACACAGTAATGTATGTTTACAATATACAGAGTATATAGCTTACCATGAAAATGGTTTAGTGTCTTATGACTGGGGATCTAAAGGGCTGGGCTTGTCCTCCCCTGATTTTAAAGACTGTCATTCTCACTCTAACTGAAATATTACATTTACATAAGTATTCAGACCCTTTACTCAGTACTTTGTTTAAGCACTTTTGGCAGTGATTACAGCCTAGAGTCTTCTTGGGTGTGATGCTACAAGCTTGGCTCACCAGTATTTGGGGAGTTTCTCCCATTCTTCTCTGCAGATTCTCTCCAGAGGAGGTCTCTCCAGAGATGTTTGAAAGGCTTCAAGTCTGGGCTCTGGCTGGGACACTCAAGGACATTCAGAGATTTGTCCCGAAGCCACTCCTGCGTTGTCTTAGCTGTGTGCTTAGGGTCATTGTCCTGTTTGAAGGTGAGTCTGAGGTCCTGAGCGCTCTGGAGCAGGTTTTCATCAAGAATCTCTCTGTACTTTTCTCTGTTCATTATTGCCTGGATCCTGACTAGTCTCCCAGTCCCTGCTGCTGAAATACATCCCCACAGCATGATGCTGCCACCACCATGCTTCACCGTAGGGATGGTGCCAGATTTCCTCCAGACATGACGCTTGGCATTCAGGCCAAAGAGTTCCATCTTAGTTTCATCAGACTTGTTTCTCATGGTCTGAGAGTCTTTAGGTGCCTTTTGGCAAACTCCAAGCGGGATGTCATGTGCCTTTTACTGAGGAGTGGTTTCTGTCTGGCCACTCGTCCTTCTGTAAGGTTCTCGCACCTCCAGAGAGGAACTCTAGAGCGCTGTCAGAGTGCCCATCATGTTCTTGGTCACCTCTCTGAACAAGGCTCTCCGATTGGGGTCTGACTACTTTCCGAAAGCACTGTTTATAGTAGAGATAGACAGACACTGCTCATGTGATAAGAGATATACTGTAGATGTAGATATGGGGAGATAAAAGGTGCTTACGTCTCAAAATCTGATAGGCTGGGGTCGTCAGAAGTCTGGCTCAGGTCACCAGGAACCTTTATTCAAAAGTAAGAAGAGGAAGATGGAGCGAGAGAGAGAGAGAGAGCAAAAGAGAGAGCAAAATGTCACTGTTTATACAAAATGTCACTGCGTTACTATGTCAGCTACCTTTCATCCATTTCTACTTTACACAACCCTCTGTGTCTGAGCAGCAGGGTTGGGTAGATCCTGAGGGAGAGGGCGTCTTTCTGTGTGACCAGTGGAGCAGAGCACTGTGACATTACTGTACCATCACCACCACTCTCACATCAACGTCCTGTACACACTAAAAAAACAACAATTGGAACTCATAGTGTAGTGCGTGACACCATAGGGCCTCTTGTTGTTGTTAATCCCTGGATAGGAGGGAGCGGCACAGATGGACACTATTACCCAGCGTGGCTGTAAGGGATCCATTCCTATAATCTGTCTTCTCCTCAAATCCCCCCACAGCCCAGGGACACATGCAGGGGTAATTCTTTGTGTGTGTGTGTGGCGGGGGCTGTGTTTATGTGTGTGTGTGTGTGTGTGTTTCAACAGCCTTTTGTCTTTCATTTTCAATGTGTGGACTGTCTATTAATAGAACAAAATGGTCTGGTGTAGAGAGGATGAAGTAGGGCTCTCACACCCCAGAGACATGACCACAGGGCTGGGATAGAGGGGGCCACATCTCCTCTACTCCCCTCCTGCTCCAGCCCCAGGGACCAGAGAACCACACATACAGCTTGCCTGGTCAGCCAGCCAGTGTACGGCCAAAGCTGGGCCAGCAGATGATGGCTGGAGCTCTGGGATAAGAGGTAGCCTGGGGTAGTTGATTTGTTACCGAGTGGCCGGCAATCTCCCATGGATGTGTGTGTGGGTGTGTGTATGCAGGCAATGTGTCTGTGTAGAGGGTAACTCACTGGTCCTCTGAGATCAATGAGTTCCTGTTTCATTTGGTTGATGAGGTGGTCCTTGGCCATCAGAGAACGGTACAGACGCTCATTGAACTCTATCAGCTCGCCATGCATTTCAGCCACCTGGTATAAACACACACACACAAACACACACAGGGTTAGTTACAGTTTGGAACACACACATGATCCTTGCAGCTGTATATGAACTGAAACAACAGACTCCAAGAACAAGTCAACAATGATACACAGTGGAACCGTAAGATTGACAGTTTGGCCAATCAGCTAATCGGATGTGCACACACACACAGGGTGGTTGAGTCCAGGCTGCTCACGACATCAGCTGTCAGTGTCTATAACAGACCTGGACAGGGTGATAGGTTTCTGCCACCAGCATGTCACAAACAGAGACAGCCAGATAGCTGTGACATGCATTCATTTGTCTGGGGACATCAGGTGTCAGGGTAGATTGAGGACAGGGACGTCTGGGTATGACCGGTGAATGATGTCATTTTTGACATGTCTGTAGACGTCACTGACCCTAATACACAGAGTATACCACCTCAAACACACTGGGTTAAAATAAGACATCATAGAGTCTCATTTGAAAGTGAGACAGAATGTTTTAGCCTGGTCGTTGGTTTTTTGAAAACTACCAAGTAATTCACTTCAGTGCCAGGCTAGTTTAAGAATGGTTATTTTAAGAAAGCTCTTTGTCTGTTATTATGAGGGAGAGATATAATTATAGTAGTTAAAAAGCAAGGAATAATGAAGACAATTATTATCTTATAGCACAAAGTTGAAAAATAACCTCAACATGGCATCTGGGAGAGGTGAGGAAACAAAGTTTTCCTTTGTTATAGTTTTCCAGCTTGGCTATAATTATCTCATAGTTAGCTAACATTTAAACATTCACCGAGGTTTCTAGGTCACTATTAATAAATACAGTTGTTTTTAACTTTCCAGACTTCAGATGAATGAATTCAAACACAGTGACCTCAGGATCAGGTAGAGAGATTTGGACATTAAAATGCAGAACTTGACATCTTTGAAGGCAGCCCCATCAAAACACTCCTGCTTCCACTGCTTCTGCTTTGAAATGCACTCAACATTCACCTTCCCCATCTCAGGAGTTAACCTGCAGCTTCCTTGAAGTTGTCTAACTCTACAGAGACTGGGAGAGACAACGGGCGTGTTGAACGATGTGAACACACCCACCCACCCAGACACAGGTACGCACACACACGCACAGGTACAAACACACGAACACGGACATACAAACACAGACGCGTGTGCATGTGCACCCTCACACGTGCCCGCACGACTCAGCTGGCATTTGGAGTACCAACAGCACTAGCGAGGCCCAACAGTGCCGCATCACCTTTGACAGCCTCCCTGTGGGGAACTGAGGAGGGAGGGAGTGACGATAGACGGACCAAGGCGCAGCGTGTGTAGAGTTACACATCTTTATTAGGGTGAAAACGGCAAACAAAAACAATAAACCAACAACGAAAACGTGACACCAGTGGTGGTGGTGCCACACACACACACACAGACACACACACACAGACACAGACACACAGACACAGACACAGACACACACACAGACACAGACACACACACACACACACACACACACACACACACACACACACAGACAGACAGACAGACAGACAGACAGACAGACAGACAGACAGACAGACAGACACACACACACACACACACACACACACACACACACACACACACACACACACACACACACACACACACACACACACACACACACACACTGCCTCTAATAGGGAACCATACAACCCAGCCACATAGAAAATCAATGACTAGAACACCCCCCTAGTCACACTCTGACCTAAACACCATAGAGAACCGAGGGCTCTCTATGGTCAGGGCGTGACAGGAACACTAAACAGCACAACAGAAAGGTTCCTAGCTACCAAGTCGGAACAACAGAACTCACTGACGGAACATCGGATCATTCTGGAAAACTCAATCCATTCATCACCTCTATTTATTTGTGCCGTAACTTTCAAATAGGACATTAAAAAAAGAAATTAATTTGAAGCGTGAAGGAACCCAATTAATTCTCAGTGAGAGGGAGCTAATCAGTTTGTTATTCTGCGGCCGCGCCTGCTGATTTGCATATGTCATTTCAGTCAGTCACAGCCACTTGCGAACGAACGCTCCCAATTCAGTTAAACAGGCCAGGAGTGCACATGCGGTTTCAACCTCATTACTCACCATGCAGCGCTGGTCGGGAAGACAAGACCAAGTCACCACATTCATTCATTCAATGTTTAACTGTGTTTCAATTTAGAAAAGTTGTCCATTTTCTATTTCAGCTTTTCCATTAAAACTTTCTGAAAGAGCAAAGCATTTTATTGATAGCAAGTTAGTTTTGGTTTATGGTAAGTTATTCAGGACCTACAAACTAACTTAACAGTAAAATCAGTTGTCAGCCTCTATTTGTGGGCCATATGACAGTTCTATATGGCCCTGTTGTGTTGCAGGTGATCCTGGCAGTTCTCTCCCTCCATCCCCCTTTCTCCCATACCCTCCCTCCCTCTCTCTCTCTCTCTCTCTCCCTTCCTCCCCTCCCTCTCTCCCTTCCTCCCCTCCCTCCCTCCATCCCTCTCCCTTCATCCCTTCCCTCTCTCCCTTCCTCCCCTCCCCCCTCTCTCTCCCTTCCTCCCCTCCCTCCCCTCCTCCCTTCCTTCATCCCTTCCCTCCATCCCTCTCCTTCATCCCTTCCCTCTCTCCCTCCCTCCCTCCCTCCCTCCCTCCCTCTCTCTCTCTTCCTCCCCTCCCTCCCTCCCTCCATCCCTCTCTCTCCCTTCCTCCTCCTCTCTCTCTCTCTCTCTCTCTCTCTCTCTCTCTCTCTCTCTCTCTCTCTCTCTCTCTCTCTCTCTCTCCCTCCCTCCCTCCCTCTCTCTCCTCCCCTCCCTCCCTCCCTCCCTCCATCCCTCTCTCCCTTCCTCCCCTCCCTCTCTCTCTCCCTCTCTCCCTCCCTCCCTCCCTCCCTCTCTCTCTCTCTCTCTCTCTCTCTCTCCCTCCTCCCCTCCCTCCCTCCCTCCCTCCATCCCTCTCCTCCCTCCCTCCCTCCCTCCCTCCCTCCCTCCCTCCCTCCCTCCCTCCCTCCCTCCCTCCCTCCCTCTCTCTCTCTCTCTCTCTCCTTCCTCCCTCCCTCCCTCCCTCCATCTCTCTCTCTCTCTCTCCCTCCCTCCCGCCCTCCCTCCCTCCCTCCCTCCCTCTCTCTCTATCCGTTCCTCCCCTCCCTCTCTCTCTCTCCCTACCCTCCCTCCCTCCCTCCCTCTCTCACTTCCTCCACTCCCTCCCTCCCTCCCTCCATCCCTCTCTCTCTCCCCCTTCCTCCCCTCCCTCTCTTTCTCTCTCCCTAGGCTGACAGTAGTGTGAGGTGAGCAGCAGTTAGTGTGAGGCGAGCAGAGTTGCTGTGCTGAGCTGGGAACCTGTACAGAGAAGTCCCAGCCTAAGCAGAAACGGCCACCATAGCTGACCTGCTATCTAACACAAGTAATTGGATGTGAAACAAGTCAGAAGAGAGAGAACAGAGAGAAGTGGAAAGAGGAGACGACAGGCTTAGCTTTCCCTCAGAGCGGTAGCATGAGATAGGGGGATGAATGTGAAAGCAAGGGAGGAATGGAGGAAAGAGAGGGGGGAGATTGGTGTCAGTGTCTGGGTGCACACTGTCGTTCTCTCACTGACTCACTTTACCCAGCAGTCTCCACAAACAGGAAGTGACATGAGCAGGGAGACGGGTGGTGGGGAAGGAGGAGGGGCGGGTAGAGGACTAAGCTGTCCACTCAGATTGGCACGCATGCAAGGACACACACAGGCATGCGCACGCACATGCACATCCACACACAAATTGTCAATTTGTTGAGCATTATTTAGTCCATCCATCTCTTCCATTTTTAAGATCAATATAGGAATGGCTACAGTGGAACATGTTTCCAGGCGTAGGCTGCTATTATTGTGAGTCTTTTCTAAATTGAACAGAAACAAAGCCTGTTAGTAATTGCTGTGGTGTTTCTGCTGTTGGATAATTAATGAGAGAACAGATCAAAAGGAAGATCCAGAGATCCCACAGGAGTCCCCGACCCATATCTCACTGTTATATATACACACACACACACACACACACACACACACACACACACACACACACACACACACACACACACACACACACACACACACACACACACACACACACACACACACACACACACACACACACACACACACACACACACACACACACACACACACACACCTCACTGTAGAACACACACACGCACACGCACACACACACACCACACTGTAGAACACACACACGCACACACACCTCACTGTAGAACACACACACACACGCACACACACACACACACACACCTCACTGTAGAACACACACACCTCACTGTAGAACACACACACGCACACACACACACCTCACTGTAGAACACACACACGCACACACACACCTCACTGTAGAACACACACACGCACACGCACACACACACACACACAACCTCACTGTAGAACACACACACGCACACCTCACTTTAGAACACACACACACGCACGCACGCACACACACACGCACGCACGCACACACAAACACACACACACACACACACCTCACTGTAGAACACACACAGACCCTCAAACACCCAAATCTCATTGTAGAACCAACACCCTCAAACACATATCCATCTCTCCTCCACAAAAAGACTACTACATTCCATAATAGTATCTTACAATATTATACTATCTCATATCACACCTCTGAACTTGCTTATAAAGAACTGTGGTTATACATGTGGTTATTACATATTCCTAATGAAAGCAAATCTCCTATACGTTCAAACTATTTCACTGTGGCCACCAGTAAAAGCCATTGTCAATAGCAACAGCCAACAGTACTAGCCAAACTGCTGTAGTCTAAACATCTGCATGTTTCCGTGACTTCAGAGAGAACATAAACAGGCAAACCAGATAGTAACATAATGTGGAGGACAAAAGAAAAATGTACACTGTCTGCCAGTACATTGAAATAATGTTGTCACAGCGTTGAACTGAGATTTAAAGTGAAAACAGCAGTACCCGTCTCAGCATTTTTAGGAAAGCCCTATTGAGACTGACAGGCAAGCAAATGAACACATCATTAAGTAGTAAACACTATAAAAAAGACATAGATAAATGCACAAATAAGTGAAATGACAGTTTTCCCAAACACAAACAGAATTATTTCTTATTAAAGAAATGTAAAACACTTATGAATAATTGACTGCAACCTCACTGAAATAGAGGCGGGCGGTGTTCCCGGGGTTTGCTGATGTCATTGTCTCTCAGCACAGAGTGCCACACCGTTGGTTGGTCATTAGTTAACCAGCATGCCAAGAACTCCCAGAACCACCCACTCCCTGGCTCTGTCTCTGAGTGACTGCATCATCGACATGTGTAAAAACAGAGTTGGAACTGTGCATCAGCTGCCTACAATCTCCATGACTGTTTGAATACTTTAGAAATCCCTTCTTGAAGTGATCACAGTGATTTGACCAGGCTGGATTGGTGACAGCAATCCCATTCACTGATCTGTGATGACTGGGTAGATAGTTTTAAGTTGCATTAGTCATATGTACAGGATACACATGGTATACACCTTCCAACGAAATGCTTACTTGCAGGTTCCTTCTCGATAATGTAACAACGACAAATAACAAAAATGAGAAGACAAACATAAAGTAAATGGCTCAGTAGAATAGAATAAACATTTGAGCTCGAACTAGTTGCTGCCATATGCATAGAAATCCATGATCTCCCCATCAGCTCCATAAAAGGGAGTGAATGAGGGTATAAAGGAGAAAGCTACTTTCTGGAATGAGAGATGCCTAAGTACTGGTAAGCGTAAGACTGAGCCAGCCGGTAGTACCCACCTCTATGAGTTTGCGTTCATAGCTGGCAGCCAGCTCCTCAACATCATCCATAGACCTGCTCTGAGGGGCCGGAGTGGGATCATCACAGTTCCTCACCATGGGGAGAGCTAGAGAGAGAGAGAGAGGGGGAGAGAGAGAGAGAGAGAGAGAGAGAGAGAGAGAGAGAGAGAGAGAGAGAGAGAGAGAGAGAGAGAGAGAGAGAGAGAGAGAGAGAGAGGGAGAGAGAGGGGGAGAGAGAGAGAGTGGGGAGAGAGAAAGAGAGAGAGGGGAGAGGAGGAGAGAGAGAGGGGGAGAGAAAGAGGAGAGAGAGAGGTGGGGGAGAGAGAGGTGGGAGAGAGAGGAGAGAGAGAGAGGAGGGAGAGAGAGAGAAGAGAGTGAGAGAGGGGGGACAGAGACGAGAGAGGGATAGGGGGGAGAGACAGGAGAGAGGGAGAGGGGGAGAGAGAGAGGCAAACAATTACTTGGGGAATAATAATAATAATAATTTGATGGGTGTTTATATTTGTCATGTTTGTCACATGTACAATTGTGTATGATATGCATGTGTGAAATGGAAATGTGTTTTTTGCACAAATTCTAACGCCCTCTGAGACATCCCCGGAAAGAGGGGTCCCGGCCAGGGTCTGCCATTAACAACAGTGACCCAGGAGCAATTAGAATTAAGTGCCTTGCTCAAGGGCACATCAACTTTTTTTCAACGTCTCGGCTCAGGGATTCGAGCTAGCTACCTTCTGGTTCCTGGCTAAAGGCTCTAACCACTATGCTACCTGCCTCCCAACATAATGAGTAATATTAATAATAACAAGTGTTTGATATGCCTGGGGCAACAATAAACAAACACACACACACACGTATCACTGGATTATTATGCAGAGGAGTATTATCTTGTCGGTAGTTAAAGTAAAAACCAACAACTGTTTGATGGGACGTTTTTTTCGCTAATTGTCTGTTGGAGGCATGGGTCAGAGAGCAGAGCGGTTACTTCCTGGAAAGCTTTTAAAACAGCATCCTCTCTAAGGTACTAAACCCACTGTATGTACCAGGGGAAGTAAACAAGTAAACATTGTTGTTATGACAACCATTTTCTCTAATTACTGTCTTTTTGCACCGAGATTCACATTTAAAAAAAAGATTGTTTCTCAAAACTTCAGACTATTGTATCAAACTGACACACTGCTTGGCTCTCCCCACATACTCCTAAAACTGTGGTTCATCACTACTAAGTTCTAGCTGGCTAACGTCATCAATGCGGGCCTACAGCGGTTCCACGTCTGCTATAAACATGGTGTAATCTAGTTATAGGAGGGAGAACAACAGAAGTTCGACTAGAGGGACTTGGAGGAGCGGTGGCTCCTACAGGGAGAGATGGATCATTTCTCCCTTAACACCTTTATATATAAGGTCCCACATTAGGTTAACACACACACACACACACAATACACACACACAATACACACACACACACACACACACACACACACACACACACACACACACACACACACACACACACACACACACACACACACACACACACACACACACACACACACACACACACACACACACACACACACACACACACAATACACAATACACAAACAAACACCTCAGAAAATAAAGAATAATAACTCACTTAAAATAACAGATGTTGGTTTTGGTTGAATTTGAAGAGAAACTGTCCAAATCTCTCAGTCCTAACCGTGATAAAGGGCAGTGTGTGTCTGGTCTCGCAGGGGCAGATATTGATTTAGGAAGATGATTGCTGGTCCAGAGGCAAAAAGCACAGCCTGCTGCTGAGAGTCTGAGTGATACAGCCCTGATAAGAGGACGGCGAGGAGGACAAAGTCAATCAACCCTTTCAACACGCACACATACACATCTACCCAGTCTACACACATCTCCCCAGTCTACACACATCTCCCCAGTCTACACACATCTCCCCAGTCTACACACATCCCCAGTCTACACACATCTCCTCAGTCTACACACATCTCCCCAGTCTACACACATCTCCCCAGTCTACACACCTCTCCCCAGTCTACACACATCTCCCCAGTCTACACACACCTCCACAATCTACACACATCTCCCCAGTCTACACACACCTCCCCAGTCTACACACATCTCCCCAGTCTACACACCTCCCCAGTCTACACACATCTCCCCAGTCTACACACCTCCTCCCCAGTCTACACACATCTCCCCAGTCTACACACATCTCCCCAGTCTACACACCTCCCCAGTCTACACACATCTCCCCAGTCTACACACATCTCCCCAGTCTACACACACCTCCTCCCCAGTCTACACACACCTCCTCCCCAGTCTACACACACCTCCCCAGTCTACACACATCTCCCCAGTCTACACACCTCCTCCCCAGTCTACACACACCTCCTCCCCAGTCTACACACACCTCCTCCCCAGTCTACACACACCTCCCCAGTTTACACACATCTCCCCAGTCTACACACCTCCTCCCCAGTCTACACACACCTCCTCCCCAGTCTACACACACCTCCTCCCCAGTCTACACACAACTCCCCAGTCTACACACACCTCCTCTCCAGTCTACACACATCTCCTCCCCAGTCTACACACACCTCCCCAGTCTACACACACCTCCTCCCCAGTCTACACACACCTCCTCCCCAGTCTACACACACCTCCCCAGTCTACACACATCTCCCAAGTCTACACACACCTCCCCAGTCTACACACACCTCCCCAGTCTACACACACCTCCCCAGTCTACACACACCTCCTAAGTCTACACCAGTTTACACCAATGCAGGATGCGAAGACTAGTAGTACAAAGTTGGGCTAGAACAGCAATAAAGTTTCAAAATATCTTCCCCCCTACACACACATACACACACACACACACACATACACACACACAATCGTAGAGAAGATTTGCCACCCAGTCATCCAGAGAGAGTCAACAGGCGTGATAGGGTTATTATCACCCCAGCCAGCAGCACACAGCTCTCTGCCACAGCAATCCTAAGGCTTATCTTTCACTACCAATAGCCTGTATATCCCCTCACACACACACACACACACACACACACACACACACACACACACACACACACACACACACACACACACACACACACACACACACACACACACACACACACACACACACACACACACACACACACACACACACACACACACACACACACACAGACTGCCTTTGTCAGTAAAACTGCTGACAGTACATTCCCAAGTTACCTCAGCTCAGAGTTTCTCTTTCACTTGGATTTCTGTTCCCTGTCACAGCCATAGGGCCTTAATAATGAAACACCGAAGACATAGTGAATGGCTCAGTGTACGTGCGTGTGTACACTGGAAACACTTCTTTAGCCTTTTAGTTGTTTCAGCTCACTTTCCAAAGTCAACTTAACTGAAACATACTGAAATTGGTCATTGTTAAAAAAAGATTTGTTGAGTCAACATAAAAGTGTGTTATCCTGCTGCCTTGACATTTGAAATCAAGTCTAATCTGGATTCCGTGTTGAGTTAACTTAATCTAAAGTTACTTCACTTTAGTGAACTTCATACTTTTAGTCAAATCAATATGCTTCAACTAATGCTTTAAGTTGTGCTTACAAAGCATAGAAAGCTACACTGTACGCAATTGCTGTACATTTTATGATACTGATAAAATTATAATTTTATAGTAAATAAATAGTGTATTACTGTTTTGCTGTATATTTACAGTCAATCTCAATGCAATTGGATACTTTTTGGATCGTCCAGTAAATTCTCATCACGCCTCACTTGCAATTACAGTTATTCGTATAGGATTCTTCAGATGTGTTTATGGAACACACGGTTATTTTTTTTTACAGTAAATATAAAACTTACTGTATTTTTACAACTGAATTAGTTATTGCTGTAAAATGACATTATGCAACTATATTCTGAATACAGTATACTTGTTAATTAAGATATGTTCTGTATTTTAACAGCAACTCAGTAGCAAGTAAGCTATTTTAATTTTACAGGATAAGTACACTATATATACAAAAGGTATGTGGACACCCCTTCAAATTAGTGTATTTGGCTGTTTCAGCTACACCCGCTGCTGACAGGTGAATAAAATCGAGCACACAGCCTTTCCAACAAGTCAGTTCATAACATTTCTGCCCTGCTAGAGCTGCCACGGTCAACTGTAAGTGCTGTTATTGTGAAGTGGAAACGTCTAGGGGCAACAACGGCTCAGCCGTGAAGAGGAAAGCCACAAAAGCTGGAATCCCCAAGTGTGGAATCCCCAAGTGCTGAAGTGTGTAAAAATGGTCTGTTCTTGGTTGCAACACTCACTACCAAGTTCCAAACTACCTCTGGAAGCAACATCAGCAGAATAACTGTTTGTCGGGAGCTTCATGAAATGGGTTTCCATGGCTGAGCAGCCGCACACAAGCCTAAGATCACCATGAGCATATGCAAAACAAGCAGTGTAAAGCTCACCACCATTGGACTCGAGCAGTGAAACACGTTCTCTGGAGTGATGACACACACTTCACCATCTTGCAGTCCGACGGACGAATCTGGATTTGGCGGATGCCAGGAGAACGCTACCTGCCCTAATGCAAAGTGACAACTGTAAAGTTTGGTGAAGGAGGAATAATGGTCTGGGGCTGTTTTCCATACACAATAACCCATAATGACAAAGCTGGCGGCCCGGCCAAACCGAGAAATTGGGGGAGAAGGGCCTTGGGAGGTGACCAAGAACCCAATATTCACTCGGACAGAGCTCCAGAGTTCCTCTGTGGAGATGGAAGAACCTTCCAGAAGGACAACCATCTCTGCAGCACTCCACCAATCAGGCGGAGTGGCCAAACGGAAGCCACTTCTCAGTAAAAGGCACATGACAGCCTGCTTGGAGTTTGCCTAAAGGCACCTAAAGTCTCTCAGACAATGAGAAAAAATATTCTCTGGTCTGATGAAACTAAGACTGGATTCTTTGGCCTGAATGCCAAGCGTGAGGAAACCTGGGACCATTCCTACGGTGAAGCATGTTGGTGGCAGAATCATGATGTGGGGATGTTTTTCAGCGGCAGGGACTGGGAGACTTGTCAGGATCGAGGGAAAGATGAACGGAGAAAAGTACAGAGGGATCATTGATGAAAACCTACTCCAGAGCTCTTAGGACCTCAGACTGGGGCGAACGTACAACTTCCAACAGGACAACGACCCTAAGCACACAGCCAAGACAAAACAGGAGTGGCTTCGGAACAATTCTCTGAATGTCCTTGAGTGGCCCAGCCAGAGTCCGGACTTGAAACCGATTGAACATCTCTGGAGAGACCTGAAAATAGCTGTACAGCAACGCTCCCCATCCAATCTGACAGAGCTGGAGAGGCTCTACAGAGAAGGATGTGAGGAACTCCCCAAACACAGGTGTGTCATACCCAAGAAGTCTCGAGGCTGTAATCGCTTCCAAAGGTGCTTCAACAAAGTACTTAAAGGGTCTGAATAGTTATGTAAATGTGATATTTCAGTTTTACATTTGTAATACATTTGCACAATTAAAAAAATGTAAAAGTTTTTGCTTTGTCATTATGGGGTGTTGTGTGTAGACTTATGAGGTTATTATTATTTTGAATCCATTTAAAGAAAAAGGCTGTAACATGACATGTGGAAAAAGGCAAGGGGTCTGAATAATTTCCGAATGCACTGTACATATTTATAACCATGAACATACAGTATATCCACACAATCTCAAAAACTATGGTACAGTTAAGGTACATTGTTGTTGCCTGGGGTACAAAAATATAAAATGTATACAGATAGCCTATGATAATGGTACATTTCTACACAATATTTTTAATAAGGTACAATCGTCAATGCACTTTGAAATGTAGGTGGGGCTTTTGGGGCCGGGCTGCTCATTAACATATTTTGGGGTACAGTCTAAAACATGTTGTATTTGAGCCAACCGTTAGGAGAAGTTGAGGCTGTGAATTCAAATCCCAGGTAGGGCTGAGTACCAAATGTTCTCACAGCAGAGAATGACTTCTTTGTGAAGTGTTTTTACAAGTTATCATCACAAAGTTTCTATGTAATGACAGTAACTTACTGTCAGATAGTTGGCTGTAAAATGCACAGTAACCTCTTTCAAGTGCAACTCTTTGTCCCCAACTCTTACAAAGATTGCAGGACTGCAAGTGGACAAAAGAGGTGCTCAACCTTCATTAACACAACCATAAACCACTTAAACTGGTACAGTGCTCTCACTTACGGATGGCACAAGTACAACATCTGTTAAGTGTACCTAAACACTGCTATATTTATGTTGGTGTTGTCAGAGAATTGTAATCCTTGCCAATCAGTTTGTGGCCATCTCTGTCATTGTCACGGCCTGACCTGATCTTTGTTTTCTTTATTATTTTGGTTAGGTCAGGGTGTGACGAGGGTGGTTGCTTTAGTTTTTGTATTGTCTGTGTAGTTACCTGTCAGCACTCGTGTCTTATAGCTTCACATTCGTTTTGTTGTTTTGTTAGTTTGTTTAGTGTTCTTCGTGTAAATAAAGAAGAGTGTATTCTTATCACGCTGCGCCTTGGTCTCCTCGTTATGACGAACGTGACAGAAGAACCCACCAAACAAGGACCAAGCAGCGTGAAAAGGAGGAACAGCGCTTAATGGGGAGATGGACCTGGGAGGAGATATTAGATGGAGCAGGAGCCTGGACACAGCCGGGGGAGTATCGCCGTCCTAAGGAGGAGTTAGAGGCAGCGAAAGCGGAACGGCGATACAACGAGGATAAATACAGGAGAATAGAGGAACAGCGAAGATATGAAGGTACACGGCTAGCACGGAAGCCCGAGAGGCAGCCCCAATATTTTTGGGGGGGCGGAGGCACACAAGGAGATTGGCTGAGTCAGGCAGGAGACCTGAGCCAACTCCTCGTGCTTACCGTGGGGAGCGTGTAACTGGTCAGGCACCGTGTTATGCAGAGATGCGCACAGTGTCTCCAGTGCGCTATTCTAGCCCGGTGCGCTCTATTCCAGCTCCTCGCATTTGCCGGGCTAGAATGGGCATCCAGCCAGGAGGTATTGAGCCAGCTCTATGTTCTAGATCTCCAATGCGTCTCCACGGTCCAGTGTATCCTGTGCCTCCTACCCGCACTCGCCCTGAGGTGTGTGTCCTCAGCCCGGTACCACAAGTTCCGGCACCACGCACCAGGCCTACAGTGCGCCTCGGCAGTCCAGAGCGTCCGGCAACAATACCCAGTCCAGAGCGTAAGGCGACAGTACCCAGTCCAGAGCGTAAGGTAACAGTTCACAGACCGGAACCTTCAGCGACGGGCCACAGTCCGGAACCGCCAAAGACGGGCCACAGTCCGGAACCTCCAATGACGGGCCACAGTCCGGAACCTCCAACGACGGCCACAGTCCAGGGTCTCCAGCGACGGTCCCCAGAACATCCGCCGATGATCCACGCAGCGAGGGTCCCCAGCCCGGGGCCTACGGTGAGGATCCGCAGTCCAGAGCCTCCGACGATGATCCACGGGTCAGTGATACAAGAGCGGACTCAGTGTAAGGAAGGGGGGCGGCGTCCAGAACCAGAGCCGCCACCGAGGTTAGATGCCCACCCAGACCCTCCCATATAGGTTTAGGTTTGCGCACCTTTGGGGGGGGGGTACTGTCACGCCCTGACCTTAGTTATCTTTGTTTTCTTTATTATTTTGGTTAGGTCAGGGTGTGACGAGGGTGGTTGGTTTAGTTTTTGTATTGTCTGTGTAGTTACCTGTCAGCACTCGTGTCTTATAGCTTGACATTCGTTTTGTTGTTTTGTTAGTTTGTTTAGTGTTCTTCGTGTAAATAAAGAAGAGTGTATTCTTATCACGCTGCGCCTTGGTCTCCTCGTTATGACGAACGTGACAGTCATGGCCACAGACCTGATGATGTGGAAGGAAATACAGGTCTCTGGCATCCAAGAGGTTGTGAGTTCAAATTGTAGATGAGTCCCAAGAAACCAGACTATAGCAGCAAACGTCTTAAATACAGCTGTAAAAAATGATAGTAACTTGTTGTATATTTACCGTATTTTCACTCCAACCAGTAGCCGGTAGCGTACCGTAAAAGAACAATTTTAACAGTGAAATTCACTTAACAAGTCACCAAATCCACATGTGTCAGTTCAACTAGGTTGAAGTAACTTTAGAGGAAGTTTTAAAAACTCCCAATTGGACCTTAAAGCAGCGTGTGCACATGCACAGATGTTACAGACTCTCTGAAGTTGGGAAGGCAGCTCGTCTGTGAGAACTGACTTAACTGAGCAGAAATATTGAGCAGCTGCCTGTCTGCAATGGTGTGTCTGCGAGGCCATGTGTGAGTGTGTGTGAGACAAGTGTTATGGTCCTGAGAGACATTTGTTCTTAAATAGTGAGAGAATTTCAACAGAGACATTTGTTCTTAAATAGTGAGAGAATTTCAACAGAGACATTTGTTCTTAAATAGTGAGAGAATGGAAAGAACAGAAGGAGCAGGACTTCCATCATACAAACAGAACCCCTAATAGGGAGGAGAGTTCCAAACTAAACAGGAACTCACAGCTGTGTGTGTGTGTGTGTGTGTGTGTGTGTGTGTGTGTGTGTGTGTGTGTGTGTGTGTGTGTGTGTGTGTGTGTGTGTGTGTGTGTGTGTGTGTGTGTGTGTGTGTGTGTGTGTGTGTGTGTGTGTGTGTGTGTGTGTGTGTGTGTGTGTGTGTGTGTGTGTGTGTGCGTGTGTGTGTGTGTGAGAGTTACGTCCGTCCGTGACTGCGTACGTCCATGTGTGTCTGTCCGTCCGTAGGTGTGTGTGTTACGTACGTACATGAGTGTTTGTGTGGCGTGCCCGTGTGTATGTAAGGCTTCCCAGGAAAGGCTCTTTAGCTGTGATTCCTCCTGCTCAGCTGTAAGCGTTAAACAGGGGAGGCCGTCTAAATCATGTAGAAATAATATTCGCATCCAGTCTTTTTCACAACAAGCCCTTTTTTATGTGCAATGAAGTGGAGACCAACATGTAGGTAACAGCCATCAGAAATAGCTTTTCTCTTGAAAAGGTTTCACTTTCACAGTGGGTGTACTGAAGCATGGTCAAATGTATTACTACAGTCTTCAGCGGCAATTTATACGTCTTCTAAGAATCACTCAATAAGACTATTGAGGGGCCGATACAGGTTCCTGAAGGTTTAGTGCAGAAAGACAAGGACAAACCTACACACACACACATATAGAAACATAAAATAGAAGCAAGTACACATGACATACTTTGCAGATCCACAAGGGAGAAGGCAGGAGAGGTTAATTAAAATGTGGTAATCAAAGCAATCTCCTTTCATAGTCCCATCACACACTGTCTGCTGCTTCCTGTATCTCTCCTCCAGACAACAGGGTGTGTGTTTGTTTTATCGGTCCATCGGAGTGAGACTGTGTCTGCACTGATGGCCCCAAATTACAGGAACAGGCGAATCCGATCCACAGGCGTGAAATCGCATACCAAACACTTCACACCGCACACACACACCTCACCAACTAAAACAGGACAAAAAGTCCACCTAGACTTTTTCCTTCTCTGTTAAAACAACAACCCGTGGAAAAGAGCATTTAACATGATCTGATGAGAGCAATCGAAGTGTTTGGATGTGGCTGACCAGCGCATACTGATAAGTAATGTCAGTTGGTAGACATGTAACAGTTTAACTTCCGTCCCCTCGCCCCGGGCTCATACCAGGGACCCTCTGCACACATCAACAACAGTCACCCACGAAGCATACTTACCCATCCCGCCACAAAAACCGCAGCCCTCTCAGAGCAAGGGGAACAACTACTTCAGGTCTCAGAGCGAGTGACATCACCCGATTGAAACGCTATTAGCGCGCACCACCGCTAACTAGCTAGTCATTTCCCATTGGTTACACACAGGCAGCACACACACCTCTAGGTGACACTGGATTTCTAATTGTTCAGTTAAAATAAGAGTCCAAATCATAGCTAAGCGTCACCCGGACTATTTACATTGACCCCCCTTTGTTTTTACACTGCTGCTACTCGCTGTTTATTATCTATGCATAGTCACTTTACAAATGACCAGGAATAACCTGTACCAGCGCATATTGACTCGGTACCGGTACCCCCTGTATATAGCCTCGTTATTGTCATTGTCATTTTCTAGTGTTTTTTATTTTATTTTTTACTTTAGTTTATTTAGTCAATATTTTCTTAACTCTTTTTATTGAACTGCATTGTTGGTTAAGGGATTGTAAGTCAGCATTTCACAGTAAGGTCTACACCTGCTGTATTCTGCGCATGTGACAAATACAATTTGATTTGAAGCACACACGAATGCACACGCACAACAATTGCTTACTATAAAAACTAACCCTAACCTCCCAAGGGCTCCCGAGTGGCACAGTGGTCTAAGGCACTGCATCTCAGTGCAAGAGGTGTCACTATGGTACCTGGTTCAAATCCAGGCTGTATCACATCTGGCAGTGATTGGGAGTCCCAGCAGGGCGTAGCACAATTGGCCCAGCCGAAGTAGGCCAAGATTGTGAATTTGTTTTTAACTGACTTGCCTGGTTAAATAAAAATTATCCTCTAAGCCTAGAATAGCCTTTTTACAAGTGGGGATCTGCAAAATGTTCTAATTTCTCTGAATTTTAGTTGGTTTACTATTCTTGTGAGGGCTTTTGGTACTCACAAGTACCGTAAAACGTGTACACACACACACAAACACACAGTACTTGTTAATTCATTCAACCCAGCCATGTCAAATACCCCTGTCAAAATACAAACTTTCCCAGCCAATCTCCCACAATTTTCAAAGCAATTTCCAAAGCCCAAAGGGAAATGTTGGCATTATTAGTTTGTTTTCATCCTGGGAGGACATCTCACAACCAATCACTCCCCAGGTAAAGAGGAGCACACCGATTTATTTTTCTGTGTGTACGTGCAGCGCTTACATGTTGTGGTGTTGGGGGAAAATGTAAAGTGCCTTTCAATAAATTAGTGCTGAGTGTTAATGAGGGGGGAGAGAGAGAGAGACGTCGCCTGGCGGGGTTGTCTGGGTGTTGAAACTGTGATAAAAGCGGCTTACGTGTATTTTTGTTGAGCAAAAATGTTCGTGGAAGGTACTCAGCAGCGACCCCCTCGCGCAATCTACTTCATTCAGATATGTTGTGTTTCCCTGTAGGCCTTTTTAGCAGGAAAACTGTGCAGCCAACTATTTGAGTTTTTATTAAAAAATGTGAAACAACGTTGTGTCTGTTTAATGCTTTTCCTTAAATCACGTCTAGCTGTCCTTTATATGGCCTAAAATAAACATGTTCATATGGGCAGAATATTACCTAAACTGCAGGCTTTATTTATTCCTCACTGCCACTGTTGTTATTATGTATATAGTGCTATTTATCAAGTTTTTTATCATTATTTTATTTCACTTCGTCCTGCATGTTGGAGCTTTAAACCTAAGATTGCAGGGTACAGTGACAATCACACCTGCAACCCTGTACATGTGACTATTAAACACTCGTAATCTGAATTGATCCTCTCTGTGAGTGGATCAAATATCCTGGCGTATGAAGGCTACACCTACAGACGTGAACGACAGATGGCAAATAAGTCTTTCTGGAAGAGCACCGAATATGAGATCGCCGAGGTCGTAAAACGCCGAGGTCGCATAACGCCGAGGTCGCATAACGCCGAGGTCGCATAACGCCGAGGTCGTGTAACGGATGTGAAACGGCTAGCTATTTAGCGGTGGTGCGCGCTAAACAGCGTTTTTAATCGGTGACGTCACTTGCTCTGAGACCTTGAAGTAGTGGTTCCCCTTGCTCTGCAATGGCGGTCGCATAACGCTCGGCGTAGTTTATGTAGTTTAACTTTTTTTCGTTCATCTTTCCCTCGATCCTGACTAGTCTCCCAGTCCCTGCCTCTGAAAAACATCCCCACAGCACGATGCTGCCACCATGCTTCACCTTAGGTCTCCTCCAGACGGGATGCTTGGCATTCAGGCCAAAACGTTAGATTCATCAGACCAGAGAATCTTGTTTCGCATGGTCTAAGAGTCCTTTAGGTGCCTTTTGGCAAACTCCAAGTGGGCTGTCATGTGCCTTTTACTGAGGAGTGGCTTCCGTCTGGCCACTCTACCATAAAGGCCTGATTGGTGGAGTGCTGCAGGGAGGATTGTCCTTATGGAAGTTTCTCCCATTGGTCACCTCCCAGACCAAGGCCCTTCTCCCCAGATTGCTCAGTTTGGCAGGGCGGCCAGCTTAGGATGAGTCTTGCTGGTTCCAAACTTCTTCCATTTAAGAATGATAGAGGCCACTGTGTTCTTGGGGCCCTTTAATGCTGCATACATTTTTTGGTACCCATCCCCAGATCTGTGCCTCGTCACAATCCTGTCTTGGAGCTCTACGGACAATTACTTTGACCTCATGGCTTGGTTTTTACTCTGACATGCATTTCAAATCATGTTCCATCAATTGAATTTAACACAGTTGGACTCCAATTAAGTTGTAGAAACATCTCAAGGATGATCAGTGGAAACAGGATGCACCTGAGCTCCATTTCGAGTCTCATAGCAAAGGGTCTGAATACTTATATAAATAAGTTATCTGTTTTTTATTCATAATACATTTGCAAAACTGTCTAACAACCTGTTTTCACGTTGTCATGGAGTATTGTGTGTAGATTGATGAGGAAAATGTATTATTTAATCCATTTTAGAATAAGGCTGTAACATAACAAAATGTGGAAAAAGTCAAGGGGTCTGAATACTTTCCGAATGTACTGTATAGTCATACATGATTTAATGAAAAGCAGTAAACATACAAAGTTTTTCACATTCTTTAATAATAGACTCAATCACACAATAGGCTACAGCTCGCTTCACGGCTTCCCCGGTGCTTCACGGCTTCCCCGGCGCTTACAGCTTCCACGAGTAGCTCAACGTATTGTAGTGCGGGCGAAAGAATAGCAGAGGAAAGAGTTCACTTCTGCTGTAGTGTTTGCGGTAAAATATTAATGTGTTGCGGTGGTGCTTCAGATAAAGAGACAGTAATAATGTCCAGCCGGGCCATTTATCATGACGGCTGTCATGGGTGTGAAGCTCCACCATCTAGCAATGCTCTACACTCTGTCTGGCAGCTGGCCCTATCCTTCATCTATCTCAGCCTTAGGGAAACTGATTAGGAGTTTTGCGACTAGGGGTAAATGTACTATAAGGGGAATGGGATAAATAGTGTTTCCTACATAACTACCCAGTGCATAACGTAGAGGCCATTTACTTGTGTGAATAGATCACTTTACACACTGACGGACTGGCTACCAGTCCAAAAAGAGGATGTGAGAAGTAGCTGACCCACTTGGTTTAATTCAGATAGAGAAATTATGAGCACGGTCAATGCAACCGCCACACTTTCTCTAAAAGTGGTGCTTCACTACTGCAAGTGCCTACGTGGGGAAATTAGGTACCATCGCTATGTCACACAATCCTGGCAGTGGTAAATTGGATATTATAGGTATCCGAAGTACCAATGTCTCTGTAGTAAAATGGTTCCCAGTTATAGAGAACATAGTGTGTATTTTATTCAGAGCCGCTGCAGTACTGAAACTGCTCAGCAGTTTTCTGCATTATCAACTCATTTTCTCAGGTACAGATGAGAAACCTCAAACCAATCTGAGAATTAAGGAGTTGTAAAATGATTCATGTCTTGAGAAAACGGAGAAATCTATGATTGTAGCTCCTATGAAAAACCAGTGAAAAGCAATTGAATTTGGTTTTATAAGTCTAAGCTAGAGTATGCATATTCTATTTGGAGGCGTATCTGAAATAGAGTTTGGATTCATTGAGTTGTACATTTGAGGATATATGAATATATTTAGTTACATAGCGATGTGGAGGCTGCTATTTAAAACCCTTATTGTGCCTGTGTGAATAATTACATATGCATTTGAAGTAAATACCTGACACAATAATGATCTAAATTCTTCACTTGTTTACCTCACTGGGACTGAGAGAGATGTTAGATGTGCTTCTATGTTTTGCGCTTACGTGTGTTTACATGTGTGTTTTGTCAATGTGTGTTGATACCATTCCAGTGTGTGTGTGTGTGCATGTGTGCTTGCATGTGTGAATGTGACTGTGTTTGTACTGTTTTAGAGAATAAAGAAAACCTCATTATTTTCAAGATCAAAGCAATTATTTAAAAAACTTTGAAACAAAAATGTCTTTATTGGAAAACATCAGGGCTCATGCTGCTGCAACCTATTAAAGAGGAGTTACACGCTGACCAGACCGATCATGCTGACCAGACCGATCACGCTGACCAGACCGATCACGCTGACCAGACCGATCACGCTGACCAGACCGATCACGCTGACCAGACCGATCACTGAACCAACTATATTAATTTGGGGACAGGTCAAAAAGCATTAAACATTTATGGTAATATAGCTAGATAACTTGCTGTTGCTAGCTAATTTGTCCTGGGATATAAACATTGGGTTGTTTTTTTACTTGAAATGCAGAAGGTTCTCTACTCTGACAATTAATCCACAGATAAAAGGGTAACCCGAATTTGTTTCTAGTAATCTCTCCTCCTTCAACTTTAAGGTGCATTACCACCACCTACTGGACTGGAGTATGGACCTCAGTTCATCACCCACGTGGGTATATGCTCCTAAAAACCAATGAGGAGATGGGAGAGGTGGGACTTTCAGCACGTTAAGCATCAGAAACAGAACCAAGTTCTATTTTAGCACCTGGCTACTCAGATACTCGTTGACGCGTGCGAGCAGTGTGGGTGCAATGATTGAATAACATGTAAACTCAGCAAAAAAGAAACTTCCTCTCACTGTTAACCGCGTTTATTTTAAGCAAACTTAACGTGTAAAGATTTGTATGAACATAACAAGATTCAACAACAGACATAAACTGAACAAGTTCCACAGACATGTAACTAACAGAAATTGAATAATGTGTCCCTGAACAAAGGGGGGGGGGTTAAAATCAAACGTAGCTGCATTAAGTACTGCAGTGCATCTCCTCCTCATGGACTGCACCACTTTTGCCAGTTCTTGCTGTGAGATGTTACCCCACTTTTCCACCAAGGCACCTGCAAGTTCTCGGACATTTCTGGGGGGAATGGCCCTAGCCCTTACCCTCCGATCCAACAGGTCCCAGATGTATTTAATGGGATTGAAATCCGGGCTCTTCGCTGGCCATGGCAGAACACTGACATTCCTGTCTTGCAGGAAATCATGCACAGAACGAGCAGTATGCCTGGTGGCATTGTCATGCTGGAGGTTCATGTCAGGATGAGCCTGCAGGAAGGGTACCACATGAGGGAGGAGAATGTCTTCCCTGTAACACACAGCGTTGAGATTGCAGGCAATGACAACAAGCTCAGTCCGATGATGCTGTGACACACCGCCCCAGACCATGACGTACCCTCCACCTCCAAATTGATCCTGCTGCAGAGTACAGGCCTTGGTGTAACGTTCATTCCTTCGACGATGAACGCGAATCCGACCATCACCCCTGGTGAGACAAAACCGCGACTCGTCAGTGAAGAGCACTTTTTGCCAGTCCTGTCTGATCCAGCGATGGTGGGTTTGTGCCCATAGGCGACATTGTTGCCGGTGATGTCTGGTGAGGACCTGCCTCACAACAGGCCTACAAGCCCTCAGTCCAGCTTCTCTCAGCCTATTGCAGACAGTCTGAGCACTGATGGAGGAATTGTGTGTTCTTGGTTAACTCAGGCAGTTGTTGTTGCCATCCTGTACCTGTCCCGCAGGTGTGATGTTAGGATGTACCGATCCTGTGCAGGTGTTGTTACGTGTGTTCTGCCACTGCGAGGACGATCAGCTGTCCGTCCTGTCTCCCTGTAGCGCTGTCTTAGGCGTTTCACAGTACGGACATTGCAATTTATTGCCCTGGCCACATCTGCAGTCCTCATGCCTCCTTGCAGTGTGCCTAAGGCACGTTCACGCAGATGAGCAGG
Organism: Oncorhynchus gorbuscha; assembly: GCF_021184085.1. NCBI lineage: Eukaryota > Metazoa > Chordata > Actinopteri > Salmoniformes > Salmonidae > Oncorhynchus > Oncorhynchus gorbuscha. The sequence goes on along the minus strand of NC_060179.1, from coordinate 61,424,440 downwards.
GACCCTGGGCATCTTTCCTTTGGTGTTTTTCAGAGTCAGTAGAAAAGCCTCTTTAGTGTCCTAAGTTTTAATAACTGTGACCTTAATTGCCTACCATCTGTAAGCTGTTAGTGTCTTAACGACCGTTCCACAGGTGCATGTTCATTAATTGTTTATGGTTCATTGAACAAGCAAGTGTTTAAACCCTTTACGATGATCTGTGAAGTTATTTGGATTTTTATCAATTATCTTTGAAAGGCAAGGTCCTGAAAAAGGGACGTTTCTTTTCTTGCTGAGTTTATGTGTACATTTATTTTAAAACGCTCGCAACGCAAGCAGTGTGTTCAGCATGTTAATCTCTCTCTCTCTCGATTTAGCATGGATCCCCAGATCCTCAAAAAGTTTTACAGCTGCACCATCAAGAGCATCCTGACCAGTTTTATCACCGCCTGGTATGGCAACTGCTCAGCTTCCGACCGTAAGGCGCTACAGAGGGTAGTCCGTACAGCCCAGTACCTATATACTAGGCGGTGTCAGAGAAAGGTCCAAAAAATTGTCAAAGACTCCAGCCACCCAAGTCATAGACTGTTCACTCTGCTACCGCACGGCAAGCGGTACCGGAGCAGTCTAGGTCTAGGTCAAAAAGGCTCCTTAACAGTTTCTACCCTCAAGCCATAAGACTGCTGAACAATTAATCAAATGGCCACCCAGACTATTTACATTGACACCCCCCCTCTGTTTTTACACTGCTGCTACTCACTGTTTATTATCTATGCATAGTCACTTTACCCCTAACTACATGTACATATTACCTCAACTAACCTGTACCCCTGCACATTGATTCGGTACCAGTAACCCCTGTATATAGCCTCGGCATTGTTATTTTAGCAAAAAATGTACTTTTTTTAATTTAGTAAATATTTTCTTAACTCTATTTCTTGAACTGCATTGTTGGTTAAGTACTTGTAAGTAAGCATTTCACTGTAAGGTCTACTACACCTGTTGTATTTGGCGCATGTGACAAATAAAATTGGATTTGATTCATTGTAAAAATGTGGAATACAAGTGGTCAGTTGCCAGCCCTACATACGGAAACAAAGAACATTAGGATATCCTAATGCATCTTGGAAATATAGACCTGTTAACAAAGATACAATAGGCGGAAATATCAACTATGAATATGTATGATGAATGTAAGTTTTACTTTTTGGTATCTGATTATTATTAGATAACTTTACAAGTCAAATCTGCTCTCATTCATTGCTGTATGTTCCTGCCTGACAAAAATGCATACAGTTACACATAAGAGTTGGAACCGGATGAGGGAACAGAAACGAAAACTGGAGAAAATGTAATGTAATTATTTTAGGGACCGAACCGGAAACGAAAGTGATCAATACTGTTCTGGAATATAACCATTATTTTAAAAGTGTTGGATCCGGTTAATAACATTCTTTGACGTTCCAGCATTTTTTTCCAGTCCCACAACAATCGCGGCAAAGCGCCTATGCAAAGCCCTCAGAAACATATTCCAGCGTTTGCCTGCCATCTGGAAATCTTTGCCAGAGGGTGTGTGTGTGTGTGTGTAGGCTACCTGCCCCTCCCCTTTGAAGCATAGGTTACTGGAGCATACCGATGACGTTACAACAATGATTCAGAAATTAGGGAGAAACTAAAAAAGAATTAAAAGAATGGGTCAACTTTTTCAATGCTAGTTAAGGATACTATAGTTGTCACGTTTCACATTGGATTTATTAACCACAAAAAGGTAAGACGTGTTTTTATTTATAGTGCTGCTCTGCACACACAAGCTACCTAACGTTTGCTCTGGTCCAACATTAAACCACCCCAGAATTTCAAAGACATTAAAAGTTCCCCCATAGAAACCACTCCTCTGTAGGTATAACTCTGTGGGCCTAACTCAGATAATGCATGTCATAGCAAGATGCTCAGCACTTCAAGCCAAGCTTCCTCCATCCTTACTCGCTCTCTCCTCACCCGCAACATTTCAGTTGCATCTCACGCCCTACAACGTGACTGGCAGCAGTGTGTGTTTATCTTTCATTATGACTAAACCAGGCTGTTACGGGAAAATACTATTTGCTCTTAACGACTTTCATATGAAGATGAAATCACTTATCCGCTCCATTGCAAGCTGCTCTATGGGTGAAGTAATTTAATATCCAGATGCATACACAGTGGACGGATAGGGGCACATTTTAATACAATGTATAGATGCGACAAACCTTGATCAGATAGTGATTGGATTATATTAAATCAGATCACAATACTCACATGTAAACACAAGGTGTATACGAGGCTATGGTGACATTATGGCGTATAGGGAGGATGCAACCACATATGATGACTAGCTCATAAGACCGGTGCTTACCACATTGAACCAACACACCTCCAATGTCAATGTCATCCTGATTCTCCCAGAACTGTCCTCAATAGGCCCACTCCACCATCAGTTCCACCTCTGGCAGTTAATAAATACAGACACACCATGGAACTGGACTGCCACATGTCAGGAGGCCATTCAACAACTAAAATGCCATCTGGAAAGTGCTGGTGTGCATTTCCCTCATATGTACCTATTTTGCTACCACCCATGAGCGCTCATGCTGGAAACCATGTGTTTGATGTATTTGATATCATCACACTGATTCCGTTCCAGCCATTACCACGAGCCCGTTCTCCCCAATTAAGCTGCCACCAACCTCCTGATAGTGGTCTTTGTGCACCACCACCACTCATAACCAACAATTCATAGTCGTAGTCTACGACCTACACTGTAAGTCACCTCTAGGTAACCTGAGGTCACCCTCACAGGTTCTGTCACTTTCCTCATCTCCTGCTGGGCCTGACCCAGACCGGAATCAAAGATAACTACCCACTTCCAAAGGAATATAAAGGAAGATGTAGGATATGTGACCTGCAGGATTTTTTGCTACATTCAACATAAAACACACAGATCACACATGTCAATTAGGTTTTGTAAAGATCTAAAGGAAGGCCTGTTTGTATCAGCCCTTTCACATACTCTCCTTCACAACCAGAAAACCAACCATGCCACGACTGGAGTATCCAATATATTGTGCCTTCCTGTATTATACTTGTGCAAAAATAATTATTTTTTAAATATTCTATTCTACTGAGCCATTTACTTTATGTTTGTCTTCTTATCTTTTTTATTTCTTATTGATGTTGCATTTCGAGATGGAACCTGCAAGTAAGCATTTAGTTGGAAAGTGTATACCATGTGTATCCTGTACATATGACTAAAAATGTGAAACTTCCCCAGCATCATTCTGGCTGCAATAACATTCCAGTGAGTAAATGGGTCTCATTGGAATGCCAGCTGCATCTGCTGAGTGCCTGCACCAAACTGAGATAGAAATGGAAACTGACCACTACATAGCCCTGAATACCCTGCCAGTCATTCATGAAGGATACTGCCCTTGTCGCTGCAGCTTGTCCAGAATGACTAGTCTGAAAAAATGACTAATCTACAAAATGTATATTTACTTGTAATTTGACATCCATCAAATGGTATTATGGTGGACATTTTGGATTTGAAGCAAAAATCCAGGGTAGCCTCAAAGAGTGGCCCCCTGACTAAATTGTAAGAGAACGGGCTAAAGATACAAAATCCTTCAAGGAACGTTGGACCCCAAAACATTTTATTTCGATGTCTGAACCCACTTGTTTTCCTTAGAGCCAATTACAATAGCCACAACGTCAATGTGTAACTGTATGCATTTTTGTCAGACAGGACCATACAGCACTGAATGAGAGTAAATTTGAGTTGGAAAGTTGTCTATTAATCAGCTACCAAAAAGTAAAGCTTACATTCTTCAAAAATATTCATAGTTGATATTTCCGCCTATTGTATCTCTGCATTTACAGGTCTATATTTCCAAGATGCATTAAGATATCCTAATGATGTGTGTTTGTGTATGTAGGGCATACAATTGACTAATTGTATTCTACATTTTAGCCATATCAGAGCTTGCAATATTGTGTTACCTGAGTTTGTGGTCCATTGCCCCTCCAGCCAGGAATTACTCTGCACTTTAGAGTTTAGAGGTGTGTCATATTATCTATCAATTTAAGCACTTTTGCAGTGAAATATTTTTACACAACCATCCATTTCATAAATGGGAGACATATGTGAAAAAACATGATTGTGTTTTGTTCTACCTCTGGTAGGAGTATCAACAAAAAAAATGGTCAGAGTGACAAGTTACAATGTATATTTGTAGCTAACAGAGTGAGAAGTGGCATGAATGAGTCACGAATGCACAGCAACTGCTTGCTCCTCATCGTCTCCCTACAGTGCAGTGGCGTGCATCAGTTATATTTCAGATGTTGTCAACGTAATTACATTTTCATGCATTTTGGAGTAGAATGTCATTTTAAAAAGTCCCCAGGAGTAACCTTCTCAATCGACTGGAACGAGCTTCAAGAAACACTCAAACTCTTCATTCAAAGACTCAATTCCAGCCACTCTTACTGACAGTTGTGGTTGCTTTTGTGTGATGTATTGTGGTCTCTACCTTCTTGCCCTTTGTGTTGTCATCTGTGCCCAATAATGTTTGTACCATGTTGTGTTGCTACCATGATATTGTCATGTTGTGTTACTGCCTTGCTATGTTGCTGTCTTAGGTCTCTCTTTATGTAGTGTTGTCTCTTGTTGTGATGTGTGTTTTGTCCAATATTTACAGTGAGGGAAAAGATCATTTGATCCCCTGCTGATTTTGTATGTTTGCCCACTGACAAAGAAATGATCAGTTTATAATTTTAATGGTAAGTTTAAAAGTTTAAAATCATTCTACAAAAAAAAATCTTCCAGGGAGGGCTTTGGCAACTCAAACCTTCAGCTCCCTCCACAGATGTTCAGTCTGGAGACTGTACCATTGTTGTTATTCTGTCTCTCACTGTTCAAATAAAACAATCATTTCTCAGGGGTACAAAAACACTGGATCCTTTTTCACTGTATATATGTTTTATTTTTAATAGAGTGCCTAAATATTTGTTCCACTAGTTCCATTTTTTAATATTTTTTTTTATTAAAATCATTCTACAAAAAATCTTGGATTTCTTCCTGAAAACAATTTTATTGTGTTACAATGTGGGTTAAAATTGATTTAATTGTCATTTTTTTTGTCAACAATCTACACAAAATAAATGTCAAATTGGAAGATTATTTTTATTTTTATGAATGAAACAATAAAACACTAATATACCTTGATTAGATACAGTAAGTATTCACCCTCCTGAGTCAATATGTTAGAAACACTTTTGGCAGTGATTACGGCTATGAGTCTTCTTGGTTAAGTCCCATAAGAGCTTTGCACACCTGTATTGTGCAATTAGTTACCCAGCATTCCTTTCAAAATACTTCAAACTCTGTCAAGGCATTGGGAATCATGGCTAGACAGCAATGACCAAGTCTTGCAATAGATATATAGTTCAATTAGTTTTAAGACAAAACTGTAACTTGGCCACTCAGGAACATTCACTGTCATCTTGGTAAGCAACTCCAGTGTAGATTTGGCTATGTGTTGTAGGTTATTGTCCTGCTGAAAAGGTGAATGCCTCTCCCAGTTTCTTGTGTTAAGCAGATTGAAGGTTTTCCTCAAGGATTTTGCCTGTGCTTAGCTCCATCCTGTTTCTTTTCATCCTGAAAAACTCCCCAGTCTTTGCCGATGTCAAGCATACCCATAACATGATGCCACCACCATGCTTGAAAATAAGGAGGCAGTTACTCACTGATGTGTTGTCTTGGATTTGCCCATAACATAAGGCTTTGCATTTAGGCCAAAAAGTTTCAAAAAGTTCCTTTGCTGTGTTTTTTTTGCAGTATTACTTTGTTGCATATATGCATGTTTTGGAATATATTTTTATTCTGTATATGACCTAAATGACAAAGTAAAAAATATAAATAATTATTTTTTACTTTGTCATTTAGGTCATTATTGTGGAGTCACTACAATGTTGTTGATCCATCCTCAGGTTTCTCCCATCACAGCCATTGAAATCTGTAGCTGTTTTAAAATCACCAATGACCTCATGACATCCCTAAGCAGTTTAATTTGGTCCTGTAGTTGAGTTCAGAAGGACGAGTGCATCTTTGATGTGTCTGGGTAGTTAAATACATCATCCAGAGCATAATTATTAACTTGACCATGCTTAAAGACATTAAGTCCAGCGGATAAGAACCAAATATACCCGAGATCATTTCACCTCATGATACGGGTATCAAACTTGGTACACCAATACTAGATAACATTTTAAAGATTGCCTCCAATCTGGGATACATGTCAGTCAAACAGGGTGTCCATTTTAATAAAATGGCTGCCATTCAGACTTCCTGTTAAAAGAAAATAGGGTAACATCATTCTAAACAATATCAAAATGACTTTGTAATCTTACATACCCACTAAATGAACCCCACAAATGATATAGACAATCATTATGATCATAAGAGCTTCATGGTCATTTTGACCACAGTCTAGTGGCTATGGGAATAAATGTTTGCCTCTGTGACAGATCCACCAAATTTCACACAAAGCTGGGGCATGTCTAAAGAAGTATTTTTGGTTATAGTGCCATCACAGATTTCCAATATGGCCACAAACCAGCTGCATGAGCCCATAATGTACTAGATTCACTTGGCCATATCTCCAGAAATAATTGGTACATACTGTACAGCCCAATAATAGCTTAATCCTTAAAAGTCTATTGACGCACCAGTGTGTCAATCTAAGTAACATAATACAATATTTGTAGCATGGGCTGCATCTCAATCCACCACATCCGCCTATGTCGGCCTTGCGCATCTGCGGTGGAAGGTGGCTGAGTTACAGCGGTGTAAGTCAGACCATGAGACATCCTGAAAATCTCGAAAACAGCAGTTTTAATGGCCTTTGTGAAAAAGAGGGGTATCCCAGCTTTGCATTCCTATTTCATTTAATTTATCAACTCCTAAATATGCAAACTGCACCATTTTACACTGAGTTGTTAGCAGCAGCATGGTTAAGCATGTTACTGCTCGGCAATTCACAGTGAGTGGGGTTAAATGTAACACCAGTCAATTGTAAGGTAACTTGGGGTACAATGCCACTCTAGCTCAAAATCATTTTTTTGGGAGTGACTTAACTTCTTGGTGACAGGGGGCAGTATTTTCACATCCGGATGAAATGCATGTCCAAATTCAACTACCTGCTACTCATCCCCAGAAGATAAGATATGCATATTATTAGTAGATTTGAAAATTTAGCAGGCGAAACCCCCTAGGACATACCATTCAGATTTGTTTTTTTGAAGTCACTCTCTTTTCAATGGGTTTTCATTGGGAATCCAGATTTCTAAGGGACATTCTTGCAGTTCCCATCGCTTCCACTGGATGTCAACAGTCTTTAGATATTGGTTGAGGTTATTCCTTTGTGTAATGAAGAAGTACGGCCATCTTGAACGAGGGTCACTTGATGTGTACTGTTAGATAGAGGCGCGTGACCAGAAAGCATGCTTCAGTTTGTTTTCTTCCTGTATTGAACACAGATCATCCTGTCTTCAATTTTATCGATTATTTACATTAAAAAATAAAGTTGTATTACAAAAGTAGTTTGAAATGTTTTGGCAAAGTTTACAGGTAACTTTTGAGATATTTTGTAGTCACGTTGAGCAAGTTGGAACCAGTGTTTTTCTGGATCAAACGCGCCAAATAAATGGACATTTTGGATATATATCGACGGAATTAATCGAACAAAAGGACCATTTGTGATGTTTATGGGACATATTGGAATGCCAACAAAAGAAGCTCGTCAAAGGCATGAATTATATTTTTATTTCTGCGTTGTGTCGCGCCTGCAGGGTTGAAATATGGTTTCTCTCTTTGTTCACAGAGGTGCTATCCTCAGATATTAGCATCGTTTGCTTTCGCCAAAAAGCCTTTTTGAAATCTGACAGATACCTTTTTGAAATCTGACATGTTAGCTGGATTCACAACAAGTGTAGCTTTAATTTGCATGTGTGATTTAATGAACGTTTGATTTTTATAGTAGTTTATTTGAAGTTGGCGCTCTGCATTTGCCCTAAGAGTAGTACCAAGAGTAGTGGCAACCAAGGAAAGTGTTGGGCGGAAAATGTGACATGAAGTGTTTTCTGTGAGAAGTACAGGCATGTAAGTACAGGCCGGGTGGCGAGTTCTCAAGTTACCCTAACAGATACATTATACTACATTATACATGATACATTATTACTCTTATATTCAGTGTTTTTGCTTGTTTTTTTGGGACATCAAATTCATTAGTAGGATAATAACTATTTAAAAGATTTGGGATATGGCTGATGATTAGCCCAATGGGGTAAATGCAGATAGGCTGAAGCGTGGGGTTGCCTATTTATTTGCATTTTGCTGCCTCAGCCGGGCTACACTTGATAATGTTTATTGCTAATAGCATATCTGAAAACATGGACCACGCATAGATCCAATATGTAAAAAATAATTTTAACAAATAATTTTACCTATGTGTTATTGGGCTCATTCTGGATGTGGAAATTATATTTTAGATGGTGTCAATATACTTTCATTCATTTTGGAGTAGAATGTCCCTTTAAAAAGTCACCAGAACTGAGCTTCTCAGTCTACCCCTCACCCCAATATGAATATATTATGTTCAGCAGAGAGACAAGTAACCCATTTTAACAAAATAGCTTTATGACCAGCCTTTACACAAAGTAAGTAAAAGTCTAAACAAGATGTGTAGCTATTGTGCCATTGAGATTTAACCGATTATACACAGTGGTGTAGTGCAATTTGTTTAGGTGCCGGAGCAATTACGTAATTTCTCAATCAATGTTTGCACAGTAGCCTGTTGAATAATATCATTTTATATGCATAAAGAGGCATCATCCAAATGGATGTCTACACACATTGACTTGAATAAAATGTTTGTATATTTAATACCCTTAAACATCAAATTAGGCCTACCTCATTTTTTGGGGTCTTACATGAAAATTATAGTATGCTATTACATTCAAACTGTTATGCAGAATACTAATTAATCATTCATTAAGTGATCTTGTGAGACATTGATTCATTGCTCCAGTGCGTTCCAGCAGCACTTACACCCCTGATTATACTAAGTGGTGGCATGTCTTCTGGGGTATGCATGGGTGTCCGAGCTGTGTGCAACTAGTTTTAACAGACAGCTCGGTGCATTCACCTTGTCAACACTTCTTACAAAAACAAGCAATGATGAAGTCAATCTCTACTCCACTTTGAGCCATGAGAGACTGACATGCTTATTATTAATATTAGCTTGCAGTGTACATTTAAGGGCCAGCCGTGATGCCCTGTTCTGAGCCAATTGTAAGTCCCTCTGTTGCACCTGACTGCAGGACTGGACAGTAGTCCAGGTGCGACAAAACTAGGGACTGGCTGAATAACACTTTATTATGAAGAGACTTCTCCCCCCATCTTAGCTACTGTTGTATCAACAGTAACCAAAACATGATCAATAAAGCGTACCTTTTGGTGAAAAAGGAACAAAAACCGGCTGTCGCTGGGCAATACGGACTTTCAGCTCCCTCCAAAGATTTTCTATTGGGTTCAGGTCTGGAGACTGGCTAGGCCACTCCAGGACCTTGAGATGCTTCTTACAGAGCCACTCCTTAGGTGCCCTGGCTGTGTGTTTCGGGTCGTTGTCATGCTGGAAGACCCAGCCACAACCCATCTTCAATGCTCTTACTGAGGGAAGGAGGTTGTTGGCCAAGATCTCACGATACATGGCCTCATCCATCCTCCCCTCAATATGTTGCAGTCGTCCTCTTCCCTTTGCAGAAAAGCATCCCCAAATAATGATGTTTCCACCTCCATGCTTCACGGTTGGGATGGTGTTCTTGGGGTTGTACTCATCCTGAGTGTCTGGGTTTCTGTCTGGGTTTCTGTCTGGGTTTCTGTCTGGGTTCCCCCCTTGGGTTGTACCGTGTCGGAGATCTTTGTGGGCTATACTCGGCCTTGTCTCAGGATGGTAAGTTGGTGGTTGGAGATTTCCCTCTAGTGGTGTGGGGGCTGTGCTTTGGCAAAGTGGGTGGGGTTATATCCTTCCTGTTTGGCCCTGTCCGGGGGTGTCCTCGGATGGGGCCACAGTGTCTCCTGACCCCTCCTGTCTCAGCCTCCAGTATTTATGCTGCAGTAGTTTATGTGTCGGGGGGCTAGGGTCAGTTTGTTTATCTGGAGTACTTCTCCTGTCCTATTCGGTGTCCTGTGTGAATCTAAGTGTGCGTTCTCTAATTCTCTCCTTCTCTCTTTCTTTCTCTCTCTCGGAGGACCTGAGCCCTAGGACCATGCCCCAGGACTACCTGACATGATGACTCCTTGCTGTCCCCAGTCCACCTGGCCATGCTGCTGCTCCAGTTTCAACTGGCCTGGGCCTTAGGACCATGTCCCAGGACTACCTGACATGAGGACTCCTTGCTGTCCCCAGTTCACCTGGCCATGCTCCTGCTCCAGTTTCAACTGTTCTGCCTTACTATTATTCAACCATGCTGGTCATTTATGAACATTTGAACATCTTGGCCACGTTCTGTTATAATCTCCACCCGGCACAGCCAGAAGAGGACTGGCCACCCCACATATGCTCTCTCTAATTCTCTCTTTCTTTCTCTCTCTCGGAGGACCTGAGCCCTAGGACCGTGCCCCAGGACTACCTGACATGATGGCTCCTTGCTGTCCCCAGTCCACCTGACTGTGCTGCTGCTCCAGTTTCAACTGTTCTGCCTTATTATTATTTGACCATGCTGGTCATTTATGAACATTTGAACATCTTGGTCATGTTCTGTTATAATCTCTACCCGGCACAGCCAGAAGAGGACTGGCCACCCCACATAGCCCGGTTCCTCTCTAGGTTTCTTCCTAGGTTTTGGCCTTTCTAGGGAGTTTTTCCTAGCCACCGTGCTTTTACACCTGCATTGTTTGCTGTTTGGGGTTTTAGGCTGGGTTTCTGTACAGCACTTTGAGATATCAGCTGATGTACGAAGGGCTATATAAATACATTTGATTTGATTTGATTTGATCCTTCTTCTTCCTCCAAACACGGCGAGTGGAGTTTAGACCAAAAAGTTATATTTTTGTCTCATCAGACCACATGACCTCCTCCCATTCCTCCTCTGGATCATCCAGATGGTCATTGGCAAACTTCAGACGGGCTTGGACATGCACTGGCTTGAGCAGGGGGACCTTGCGTGCGCTGCAGGATTTTAATCCATGACATCGTAGTGTGTTACTAATGGTTTTCTTTGAGACTGTGGACCCAGCTCTCTTCAGGTCATTGACCAGGTCCTGCTGTGTAGTTCTGGGCTGATCCCTCACCTTCCTCATGATCATTGATGCCCCACGAGGTGAGATCTTGCATGGAGCCCCAGACCGAGGGTGATTGACCATCATCTTGAACTTCTTCCATTTTTCTAATAATTGCGCCAACAGTTGTTGCCTTCTCACCACGCTGCTTGCCTATTGTCCTGTAGCCCATTCCGGACTTGTGCAGGTTTACAATTTTACCCCTGATGTCCTTACACAGCTCTCTGGTCTTGGCCATTGTGGAGAGGTTGGAGTCTGTTTGATTGAGTGTGTGGACAGGTGTCTTTTATACAGGTAACGAGTTCAAACAGGTGCAGTTAATACAGGTAATGAGTGGAGAACAGGAGGGCTTTTTAAAGAAAAACTAACAGGTCTGTGAGAGCCGGATTTCTTACTGGTTGGTAGGTGATCAAATACTTATGTCATGCAATAAAATGCTAATGAATGACTTAAAAATCATACATATGTGAGTTTCTGGATTTTTGTTTTAAATTCTGTCTAGAAGAAAAAAAATAAATGCACACCTATTTAGGCGAGGTGCTGGCTAGCGGAGTAGAACACTTAAAAATAAAGGAGAGCCGCACACTCTAGGAGCTCAGATGCAAAAAATGTAATTTACCAACGTTTCGACAGCCAAGCTGTCTTCATCAGGGTACAATCACAAACACTGCGGGATGACTCGTTTATATAGTGTCAAGACACACAGGTGTCTGTAATCATGGCCAAGAGTGGCCTAATATCATTGGTTAATTTCAGCATTCAAAAAATACAAATGGATAGCATAGGATCAAAGATTCATTTTAGACTACACAAGCTTACAAACAATTACAATGGCAAAGTCATTGATTCCGTCCCTCACAGTTGAAGTGTACCTATGATTTAAAAAATTACAGACCTCTACATGCTTTGTACGTAGAAAAACTGCAAAATCGGCAGTGTATCAAATACTTGTTCTCCCCACTGTATGTATGTATGTGGGACAGAGGAAGGGGTAGTCATTAAAAAAAACATGTCAACATCCTAGAGTGAGTCCATATAACTTACTATGTGATTTGTTAAGCCACATTTGAATACTTATGCAACAACTATATTTTAGTTATTTTATTTGTATTCATTTATAAAAATGTGCAGAATTGTATTTTCACCTTGACATCAGAGTATTTTGTGTAGATCAATGACAATACAATCTATTTCAATCCCACTTTGTAACGCAACAAAGTGTGAAAAACGTTCAAGGGGGTGTAGACTTTTCTATAGGCACACACATACAATACCCACCACCACAAAAACCCCACAGACAGACACACACACTTCACATGAACAAGCGCAGGTACAGTACTACAAATACTGTAGCTTGGACTCACCCCAGTCACAAGACTGCGATCTAGGGGTAAATCACCAGACGCATAACTGATATTACAGCTTCTATATTGTACTGAGGTAAAGGACAAAGCTTGTACAGATGATCTCTAATGCTGATATCTCTTGTGAACAGACGCGCATAGGGGCGGCAGGTAGCCTAGTGGTTTGAGCGTTGAGCCAGTAACCAAAAGGTTTCTAGATCAAATCCCCAAACTGACAAGGTAAAAATCTGTCATTCTGCCCCTGAACAAGGCAGTTAACCCACTGTTCCTAGGCCGTCATTGTAAATAAGAATTTGTTCTTAACTGACTTGTCTACTTAAATAAAGGTTCAATAAAAATCAAATGGTAGCACCTGTCAATACACTGTGGGAGGCAACGATTAACAAAGTACTTTGTTCCGGTACATTGATTTTTTTTGTCAATGATCATTCGCAGGTGGGGGAGGGGACATTTGGCCCATAGATTTGCCTGAAAGGTACAGAGAATTTACGTTTAGTGGGTTTGAGACTGCACAAATTGTGTTCGTATCTTTCTCTTAATATCTCCACCCAGAACTTGATCAAGCATCTGAGGTAATTACGCACAATTTTATTTCTGAGTTTCCGAGATTTTATTTCTCAAATGCCACCTTATTCCCCGGTGCACTGGGGAATAGGGACAATTTTCTGATGTGAGGACTGGTAGTGTAGAGACCTAATGGCTAAACTCACGGAGCTAAAGACTGAGCTAACTGTAATCTAATAAGGACATGTCTAACAGATCAGAAGGCGTGAAAAGACCTTTGCTCCTGTTCAAACACAAAAGGTTAATTTATTGACCAACGAGGTCTTGAACAGGTCACTGATGACAACAACAATAAAGACACCATCAATAATGGTTCTGACAGCGATGACCCAGCATGCTTTCCTCTCGTCACATCAACGATAAGTGAACGACCGGCCTTTCTCATTAGCAACAAGCTGCTTCTTCGTCAGACAGCCAACGCCGTATATTCGCCCTTCCCGCTTTACAATGTTCGCTGCAGCGTTGCTAATTGACTGAAAAGTCAACCAAATTGCATTTTGGTTATTGTGTTAACCTACTTGACGCTGTGGAAAGGGGTCTTGAGGAGGTCACTGATGACAACGACATCATCAATAACAGTTCAAACAGCGAAGACCCAGAATGATTAGCTCTTGCCACTTAGACAATGACTGAACGGCCAGCTTCACAGAAATAAACTGCCTCTCTCATTAGCGACAAACTGCATTCTTCATCAGAGTGCGATCACCGTAGATTCCCCTCCCCGCTTTGCGATGCTCGCAGACGCTGCATCGTTAATTGACTGCCATTTTCAAAAGTCAATCTAACTGCGTTTTGGTTATTTTGTTAATAGTCTTGACTCTGTGGAAAGGGCGGCTGGCCCTGCCCACGAGAGAGAGGATCACACAGGCAATAAATGTGCCTCTCCGCCATAATTTAATTCAAGGCAGCATCTAACGACAAATGTTAAAGTGGGTCAAATCATTAATTCCTCCGTCTAGTACTGAAGACTAATGCTGTCGTGGTGCTTCAACCTTAAATGCAGAGTAGACTCGTCTCAAACTGTACAAAAAAGAGGATGGACTCGGGAGGCATGGGATTACGATGGCAGGTGATTGATAAAGCACCCTGAATATGGCTTTAAACAACGTCTTTTTAAAAATATTTTTTGTGTAATATTACATTTTTGTATATTTTTTTCCACTCTATATACATACAACAATTTCCAGCATGCTCACACCCCCATCCCTAGTGCCTGCATGATTGCCCATCATATTTCAATAGTAAATCATTCGATTTTTCGATTATGTTAATGATGGCGGATTGATTAATTTTCCAAGTTTTTCATATACATTTTTTCTAAATGAGTGATGAGAAGAGAATCATCCAGCCAATTGGGTATCTCACTACACCCCCATATTCCAAGTCTTGAAATATGCAGACAGACGGATTAAAAGTATGTATAAATTGTAATACTTCTGACAGATAACTTTCTAGCTCCGCCCACAACTTCCAGACTTGACAGCATTCCCAGAAAGCATTGATTATTGAGTCATTATCCATTTTACACTTAAGACATGACTCTGCCATTGTGCTGTAGAATTTGTGAATTTTGTCTCTTGTATAATACATTCTATACATAAGTTTATACTGGATTAAGTGTACATTTTCATTAAATGTAATTGCGTTAGTTATGCTTTGATGCCCTAAACATTTCAAATCAAAATTTTGTGATATGTATCTTTTAAGTCAGATGTATTTGAAACTATCTACATGTGTCAGTCCAAAATTACTTTTTAATTCTGTCATGGAATAAATGCATTTCCTGTTACCAAGTAATTTACAGTATCTATGCCTTTACTTTTCCATGTGGACCAATCTATCTGTGAATTGTGAAAAGCTGTCCAAGGATTGTTCCATAAGGTTGTGTTTTTTGGAAGTTTGACTTGATTTGATCTGTTAGAATCCCCATTAGCCGAAGGCGACAGCTGGTCCTTAACAGGGTCCGACGCATAATGAAATATACATTATAGACAAAATACTTTACAATTTACTAAACATCTAAAAACATGAATGTGTGTGTATCTATAAGCTACACATACAGTGCATTCGGAAAGTATTCAAACCCCTTCCCTTGAACGGAGCAAAGTAAAGCGATCCTTGATGAAAACCTCAGGACTTCAGACTGGGGCGAAGGTTTTACCTTCCAACAGGACAACGACCCTAAGCACACAGCCAAGACAATGCAGGAGTTGCTTTGGGACAAGTCTCTGAATGTCCTTGAGTGGCCCAGCAAGAGCCCATACTTGAACACGATCGAACATCTCTGGAGAGACCTGAACATAGCTGTGCAGCGACACTCCCCATCCAACCTGGCAGAGCTTGAGATGATCTGCAGAGAAGAATGGGAGAAATTCCCAAATACAGCTGCCAAGCTTGTAGCGTCATACCCAAAAAGATTTGAGGCTGTAAACACTGCCAAAGGTGTTTCAACAAAGTACTCAATAGAAGGTCTGAATACTGAATAGTTTTTTTATTTGTAAATAATTTGCAAACATTTCTAAAAATCTGTTTTTGCTTAGTCATTATGGGGTATTGTGTGTAGATTGAAGGAAAAAAGAAAACAATTTAATACATTTTAGAATAAAGCTGTAACGTTAAAAAAAATGTGGAAAAAGTGAAGGGGTCTGAATACTTTCCACTGTACATGTCAGTCCATAAACACAACAAGTAGGTCACATGGGGGAGAGGCATTGTGCTTTGAGGTGTTGCTTTTTTCATTTTTTGAGTCATATTGGTTCTTGTAGAATATGTTTAATTTTCTTCCATATTGTTATAGCATTCTTAACTATGAAGTTGTTAAATGTTCTTAGGTTTATCCTTTGTAAATAGAAACATAAAAAGATGCTGGGGATGAGCATGCACATCTTCAATATGTATCCATTACTCCTGTTTAGTACATTTAACTATATGTCGCAAGTAAAAGCCTTGGGTAGCGAGTTGACACAATTCCAAGTCTGGCAGGTTAAAACCCTCCTCAGACTCGTTTTTATTCTATGAGTTTTATTTGCCCATATAAAGTCTTATGACTGAGTATACTTTTCTAAAGAATGTCTCCAGTGGGGTAATGGGTATTACTGAAAATAAATACCAAAACTTTGGCAGCCATTTAATTCTAAAGAGGTTTATTCTACCTGTCTTATTTACTGGAAGATTATTGCATTTAATTCGATCTGCATTAAAATTGTTGAGTAGTTATCTTTATTTGTTGTCACTTATTAAGCATCCAAAGTATTTCATATTTTTTGTGGTCCACTTAAAGGATTGCTGTAGATCCTGATTTATTATTTTTCTTTTTCCTATTGCCATTATTTCATTTTTTCCCACATTAATTTTATATCCTGAGATTGAGTATTCTGAAAACAATTTTAGCAAAGGGGGCATTGAGTTTTCAATATTGGTCAGGTGTTCCAGGAGATCATCTGAAAATCATTTGGGTTTATATTCATGTTCACTATTACTCATACCTGTTACATTTTGGGTCCTGTCTAATTCTTTTTGCAAGCAGTTGAATTACCAGTGCGTGCAAACAGGAGGGGGGGAAGAGGGGACATCCCTGTCTTGTGCCCCTTTCTAAAGCAATTTCATCAGATAATGTATTATCTTTGTATATTTTTGCTTTAGGACATCTATACAATATCCTTATTACATTTATTATTTCAACTGGAAATTTGAACGCTTCAAAAGTTTTGAATCGAAAAGACCATTCAAGATGGTGAAAAGCCTTTTCGGCATCGACAGCCATTACTGATAAATCTATGGTTTTTGCATATTGTATTAAACTGAAACATGTTATTTTATTGTCACAATGTATTAAACCTACGGGTCTATAATCAGCAAGGGACTCTCCAGAACAATGTGTTGTTTTTATATGACAAACACATTTTCCATTTAAGTCACATTTTCTTCCAAGAGTGTCTGCATATCATATCTAGTGTTGGGTTTGTAAGTAAATATTTCACTGTCAGGTCTACAGTACACCTGTTGTATTCAGCCCATGTGACAAATAAAATTTGATTTGAAGATCATTACTGAGCTCCAACATCAGACACATGGATTCCCACAATACACACAGAGATGGCTGAGCACTATGAGGTTGGTGATTGATCATATGAATATGGTGTGTGTGGATGCTATGAGTCATGTTGTTTGTTTTGTACTATACACAAAATGAAATGTGTTTTCTAACAAATGAAAGGCTGAATGCACAAACATGATTTCCAGTAACACGATCTAGGCTACAGTGTACCATGATTTAACTTTACTGTGCATCTACAATGTATTCTGATAGAAGAAGAACCAGACAACATTCTGCAGATAATAATAAAAATAAAAAGCTTTCAGAACATAAGTATATTGCATTGTAGGAAACTAAAGGAAGGCCAGAGTTGCCTGGTGTGTAATTGTATTCCATTTTAACAGTCGATTGTGACTGGGATTGAGGCTTGTCCTGGTATTTAGTCTAGAGGCAGAGGGGAGTTCTAGAGGCAGAGGGGAGTTCTAGAGGCAGAGGGGAGTTCTAGAGGCAGAGGGGACTATTAACTAGTATCTGTTTAAAGAGGATGGAGGGACATCCACTACAGTAAAGGAGAAGAGGAAGAGAGGATCTGGCTGTATATGGCACACTTCCTCTCGCTCTATAAACCACTCTCTCTACCCCCCAACTGAAGTTCAGACACTCCTCATCACTCTTCTTTTAACAGTCGATAAGAAAAAGCCTTTCATTTGGTATCAAGTGAAATGTGCTCTGTCCCTGATGCAGAATTAGACTGAAGACAAGGAGGGAGAAAAAGCTGCCGCCGCATCCTATTAGCAAGTGTAATTTAGACATTTCCTATTTTTAGAGAGAAGGGGGGAAGAGAGGCACATGGAGATGAGAGACAGAGAGAGGGGGGGGAAGAGAGAGGCACATGGAGAGAGAGAGGGAGATGAGAGACAGAGAGAAGGGGGAAGAGAGAGGCACATGGAGAGAGAGTGGAGATGAGAGACAGAGAGAAGGGGGAAGAGAGGCACATGGAGAGAGAGATGGAGATGAGAGACAGAGAGAAGGGGGAAGAGAGAGGCACATGGAGAGAGAGATGGAGATGAGAGACAGAGAGAAGGGGGAAGAGAGAGGCACATGGAGAGAGAGGTGGAGATGAGAGACAGAGAGAAGGGGGAAGAGAGAGGCACATGGAGAGAGAGGGAGATGAGAGACAGAGAGAAGGGGGAAGAGAGAGGCACATGGAGAGAGAGGTGGAGATGAGAGACAGAGAGAAGGGGGGGAGAGAGAGGCACATGGAGAGAGAGAGGAGATGAGAGACAGAGAGAAGGGGGAAGAGAGAGGCACATGGAGAGAGAGGTGGAGATGAGAGACAGAGAGAAGGGGGGGAAGAGAGAGGCACATGGAGAGAGAGATGGAGATGAGAGACAGAGAGGGGGGGAGAGAGAGGCACATGGAGAGAGAGATGGAGAGAGTCAGAGAGGGGAGAGAGAGAGATGATTGCTGTTAGTGCTGGCAGAGGGCTTTGTGATATTTTGATGTTATCACTGGGCTATTATGAGAACAAGGAGTCTCTCTCAAAAACACACACCGTTTGACAGAAGACCTTTCCTGTCACTCTCTGGGCATTAAAAACACACACTTCAAATAATTATAATAATAATTTGGTGGGTGCCTATATTTGTCCTATTTCAAGTGTGTATTAATACTCATGTGTGAACTGGAATACTCATGTGTGAACTGGAAATTCAATATGCTTTCTGCATATTGCAACTCTCCCTGAGATACCCTCGGAGAGCGGTGTGGTGTGTTTGGATGTACAGTGGCCTGTGAAAGTATTCACTCCCCTTACCATTTTTCCTATTTTGTTGCCTTACAACCTGGAAATAAAATAGATTTTGGGGGGGGTTGCGTCATTTGATTTACACAGCATGCCTACCACTTTGAAGATGCACATTTCTGGGGGGGGGGGTGAAACAAACCAGAAATAAGACAAAAAAACAGAAAAGTTGAGCGTGCATAACTATTCACCCCTCCAAAGTCCATACATTGTAGAGCCACCTTTTGCAGCAATTACAGCTGCAAGTCTCTTGGGGTATATCTCTATAAGCTTGGCACATCGAGCCACTGGGATTTATGCCCATTCTTCAAGGCAAAACTGCTCCAGCTCCTTCAAGTAGGATGGGTCTATCATTCCTTCCATTCTGACCAGTTTCCCAGTCCCTGCCCGATGAAAAACATTGGATGATTTTCATCGGATGGTATTCTTGGGGTGTTGAGAGGTGTTGAATTCGTGCCAGACATAGCGCTTTCCTTGATGGCCAAAAAGCTACATTTTAGTCTCATCTGACCAGAGTACCTTCTTCCATATGTTTGGAGATTCTCCCACCAAACATGTTTGATTACTTTTTTCTTTAAGCAATGGCTTTTTTCTGGCCACTCTTCCATAAAGCCCAGCTCTGTAGAGAGTACGACTGTGATCCTATGACAGATACTCCAATCTCCGCTGTGGAGCTTTGCAGTTCCTTCCGGGTTCTCTCTGATTAATGCCCTCCTTGCCTGGTCCGTGAATTTTGGTGGACGTCCCTCTCTTGGCAGGTTTGTTGTGGTACAATATTCTTTAAATGTTTTAATAATGGATTTAAATGGTGCTCCGTGGGATGTTCAAAGTTTCTGATATTTTTTTATAACCCAACCCTGATCTGTACTTCTCCACAACCTTGTCCCTGACCTGTTTGGAGAGCTCTTTGGTCTTCATGATGCCGCTTGCTTGGTGGTGCACCTTGCTTAGTGGTGTTGCAGACTCTGGGGCCTTTCAGAACAGGTGTATATATACTGAGATCATGTGACAGATCATGTGGCACTTAGATTGCACACAGGTGGACTTTATTTTAATTAATGAATTAAAAATCCTACAATGTGATTTTCTGGATTTTTTTCCCTCATTTTGTCTGTCATAGTTGTGTGTACCTATGATGAAAATTACAGGCCTCTCATCTTTTTAAGTGGGAGAACTCGCCCAATTGGTGGCTGACTAAATACTTTTTTGCCCCACTGTATATCCATTACATGAAATCCAAATAAAAATCTAATTAAATTACAGGTTGTAATGCAACTCAATAGGAAAAACGCCAAGGGGGATGAATACTTTTGCAAGGCACTGTATATGTGTGTGTGGTTGTGTGTGTATACCTCGCTGCAGGTGAGAATCGCTGACTACTAATGAATGTCCTCATCTCATACGAGTTGTTACTTACTGAACCTAAACATCCTGTCTGATGATCTGATGCGACCTGCTGGAAGAACTTTCCTAAAACTTCAGTTAGCCGTCATCAGTCCGTTACATCACAAAGAGACGCGTAAATTCTGACAGCACCGCAGCAAGGACCATTTAAAGTTAACAGTACTCAACAGAGAATGACATCTCCTTTTAAAAAGAAAACATTTTCGGCCTCCCGTCTTTGTGCGGATAAAAATAACACAGATCGCCGCCTCTCTATGGCTACAGGAACAAAGGAAGTATTAATTGAGAGACCAGAGAGGGAAGAAGCACAGAGGCGGGTCGGGGTGAACAGTTAAAGGAAATACTACTATATAGTCGTTTCTGTCTAGTTAGACAAAAGAAACTTATCAACAGGTTAAGATCAGGGGTGCCAGATAGAGAAAAGGATGGATTTTCTGGTCCCAATCATTAGCGTCATTACTCAAAGGCAGTTTGAAGCGTTTTGGTCTGTGGTTCTACAGCAAGGTCATCGCAGGCAGCGGAGCGAGATGTCTCAAATGTCTTTCCAAACTATTTAACACTGTACATCTCATTTCCTACGAGGACATTATGGTAAATCTACATTAGGGAGAGCTGTCAGGGCCTGTCTGCTCTGCTCCCCAGGTTCACACCCCTCACCATACAGGACAGGGCTCATATGGAGTCATGGAAACACTGCCATCTATGGGTTAAAGGTATAGCAGAGCATTCAGGATGGGTAGGAAGGAGCGATCCATGCATTATCTAGGTGGGAGAAGAAACGTTAATATGTCACACATACATCCAGACACTACTAGGAAAGAAAAGATTACAAGCAGCAACTTTATTAAGCAACTATGGTTAACAAACACCCCTGTGAATATCTGATTTAAATCAGGCGGGCAGGCAATTATGGTGGAAATTAAACTTCCATTAGATATTAGAGAGAGACAATTATGTTAGCATAATGATGATTACTGCTACCTTCTCTTCTACCATTATAGTACATTGATTAGAAATTCTCTACCATCCTAGATAGGATGACAGTGAAAGAAGCTGTCTAATAACCACTGTATGGAAAGTACAGTTGCCTATTTACTTTGACAGATGTGAAATCTACCCAGCTATTCTGTTGATAAATGGCTGAGTATTTAGGCTACTTTGACATATCCCAGATAGTCAGTTGATTATGTGTCTCAGTATTTACTTTAACATGTCTGTTAAATCATCTCTGTTGATCTGTTGATTACATATCTATATTAAGATCCTGGTTTCCAACAGCAGCCTTTAATATTTCCTGCCTTGTTGTGTTGGCAGCCACACGCTCATTAGCCAATGAAGTTCCAGGAAGTGTTGTGCAGGTGTCAACAGCAGCCCCAACATTCCCTAACACTGTGTTTTATATTCAGACGAACACAAAGAGCACTCGCATTCAAACTTCTCTACCTGCGAGGATGAAAGGAACGTTTCTTTTGCCACAGCTAAAACTCCAGGTATACTGTACTTATCTCATTCTCTTCTTTGTTCCCTCTCCCTATTTGTTCTCTCCCTCTACTCGGCTACTTCCACTGCTACTTCTCTCTCTCCCTCTCATGTGAGAATCTCCAGAGGCCCATTACTCAAATCCAGCCTGTTAAATCAGGTCAAGAGGTCGGCCTAAAGACAATCCAATATAAATAACATTTCATCTCCCTACAACTACCATTACAGGCGATTTTGAATGGAGAACTGGGATTTCATGGGCCAGTTTCCAGTGTTCAATATTTCAATCAGAGATTTGATTTCCGTCCTATTTAAAGTAATGCTTTAGGACTTGAAGCAAAACTCAACTGTGCTTTTCACTGTGCCTGGCATGTTATAAACATATGGACAATTCCACTGTAATGGAATTACACTTTGACTCGTTTTTTCCCCCTTCACTTTAAAAATGTATGCCAAACAAAAAACACTCATTTCAAATTTTAACAAACCATACAGCTCTATGTACAATGACTACTATTTTTGTCAGATGTTAGTATGGAATACTGAAGTATAATTACAAGCATTTCATAAGTGTCAAAGGCGTTTATTGACAATTACATGAAGTTGAAGCTGTGTTGATCCTTCTTTTTCAAGACCTCTGCAATCTGCCCTGGTACGCTGTCAATAAACTTCTGGGCCACATCCTGACTGATGGCAGCCCATTCTTGCATAATCAATGCTTGGAGTTTGTCGGAATTTGTGGGTTTTTGTTTGTCCACCCACCTTGACCACAAGTTCTCAATGGGATTAAGATCTGGGGAGTTTCCTTTGCCATGGGCCCAAAATATCGATGTTTTGTTCCCCGAGCCACTTAGTTATCACTTTTGTCTTAGGGCAAGGTGCTCCATCATGCTGGAAAAGCCATTGTTCGGTACCAAACTGTTCCTGGATAGTTGGGAGAAGTTGCTCTCGGAGGATGTGTTGGTACTATTCATTATTCATGACAGTGTTCTTAGGCAAAATTGTGAGTGAGCCCACTCCCTTGGCTGAGAAGCAACACCACACATGAATGGCCTCAGGATGCTTTACTGTTGGCATGACACAGGACTGATGGTAGCGCTCACCTTGTCTTCTCCAGACAAGCTTTTTTCCGGATGCGCCAAACAATCGGAAAGGGGATTCATCAGAGAAAAGGACTTTACCCCAGTCCTCAGCAGTCCAATCCCTGTACCTTTTGCAGAATATCAGTCTGTCCCTGATGTTTTTCCTGGAGAGAAGTGGCTTCTTTGCTGCCCTTCTTGACACCAGGCCATCCTCCAAAAGTCTTCGCCTCACTATGCATGCAGATGCACTCACACCTGCCTGCTGCCATTCCTGAGCAAGCTCTGTACTGGTGGTGCCCCGATCCCACAGCTGAATCAACTTTAGGAGACGGTCCTGGCGCTTACTGGACTTTCTTGGGCACACTGAAGCCTTCTTCACAACAATTGAACCGCTCTCCTTGAAGTTCTTGATGATGCGATAAATGGTTGATTTAGGTGCAATCTTACTGGCAGCAATATCCTTGCCTGTGAAGCCCTTTTTGCAATGACGACGGCACGTGTTTCCTTGCAGGTAACCATGGCTGACAGAGAAAAAAACAATGATTCCAAGCACCACCCTCCTTTTGAAGCTTCCAGTCTGTTATTTGAACTCGATCAGCCTTGTCCTCGTCAGCTGGTCCGTTTGTGGCAGGGCTGAAATGCAGTGGAAATGCAGTGGAAAAGTTTGGGGGTGGGACTTTGCAATTCATTGCAATTCATCTGATCACTCTTCATTCTGGAGTATATGCAAATTGCCATCAAACAAACTGAGGCATCAGACTTTGTGACAATTTATATTTGTGTCATTCTCAAAACATTTGGCCACGACTGTATTTCTTATGCCCTAAAACTTTTTCTAGTATATATGTTTTTTCTAAAATCCCTTCTCCATCTGCTTTTCCAGAAATGAAAGCCTTTACTTATGCCTCATTTTTAAGATGGAAAATAGTTGAAAAATATGTCTATGCCTTCATTCTTCCAAAATATAGACGCTTAGCTTTCATTTGACAACTAATTTGATAGAAGTATAACGCTTTACAAATACCTTCCTTATTTGGGTTCACAGTCTTTAGTAGTTCACACCTAATCCCCGTTATATGACACAAAGGTTTCCAGATATTCTGTAAGGCCCTGAACATTGTGCAAAATAGAATCAAGTTAAACGGAAAAACAGAATTCTCCCTGTTATGATGAGAAATCTGCTCTAATCCAACCCTTCACGACTTCTAAACCAAAGAGCGTGGCTCGACGCCAGGCTATCAAACAACACACTCAATTAAAACTGATTCAGCTGATAACACCATAACAAAACATCAGGTTTTAAAAATTCATGAACAAGTTCAAAGAGCTCTCTGAACAACAAAATACTAATCTGATTGATACAATGGAATAGTAATACATGGAAATATGGAACATCAAGAGCCAGCAGATGTAGCCTATATTTGGTGTGTAGCGTAACATGTACCGCATGTTCCATATCATCAGATTATGATGAAACACATGATGAATCACATTTAATCACAGCTTTAATCAAATGCTAACTGCTCATTTAATTACACTTGCACGGGGGGGGGCAAAGCTGTAATCAAGGCAAAGGGTGGCTATTTGAAGAATCTCAAATATAAAATAACTACATGATTCCATATGTGTTATTTCATAGTTTTGATTTCTTCACTATTATTCTACAATCTAGAAAACAGTAAAATAAAGAAAATCCATTGAATGAGTAGGTGTTCTAAAACTTTTGACCAGTAGTGTATGCGCACCACAGTTTGCCTGTCCCCTTCTCTCTCTCCCTCGCACTGGCAGCATCGCATTAGTGGAAATCAAGACAGTTCTCAGGGCAGAGCTGGTTGTCGTGTTGCTCGGGGATAATTTGATCTAACCCTTTCCTAACCTTAACCTAATACTCCCAACCTGCCACGATAATTATCCTAACCTACTGTGTAAGTTCTCTTAACCGGCTACAAAAAGTTACTTCTGCTAGTCAAAACCAGCAGGCCGGCCCTGAGAACAAATTTGGTTTCCACTAATGTGATACAGACTCGAGCTTGCTCTTCATGCTCGTTCTCTTCACTAATAATGTGAGTGTGTGTTCAGTCTTAGGTCTGTTGCGTGTACAATATCATAGACTATTCATTGATGATAGGCCCTGGTTTACTGAAGTTGCAAGAAATTGCGAGATAAGGAATTCCATTGCGAGATGCAGCTTTTGATTGCCGGCCTAGTGCATGGTTCTGACTGACTGCCTGGTGTTCGACCCTGTGCCTCTCCCATCTCTCTGCATCCCTCGCTAGCTCACCATGAAAGATGTAACTGTTTGTGTTCTCATTAGTATGGAAACTAATCAGTCTCCTCCGTTCAAAAATGATGAATCTTAGGAGTCGATTCCTTGCGAAATCGAATCTTGATATTCAGAAATGGGAGTCGACACCGGGAGTCGATGTGTAAGGAGTCGAGGAATCAATTATTTTGGAGTTGACTCTCCACCACTACGTCATCGCCAACAGTTGGAAAGTCCTGTACGGCAATACTTTGAGTAGTTAAATGAGAAGGAAATGCAAACTTTGCGAGGTGGAACTGAGGTACAGTAATGGTAGTACAGGTGCATCTGAAAGGGACGCACAGTGAGACCCAAACCGTTGCTGGCAGCAGGGTGTCTCCTTGATTTCATTATCACCTATCTCTGTATCCCTGGGAGATCACTGATTAACTTTGATTATGGTCACTGCCCAGCGCCTCTGGGCAGTCTCTGTGACATCCCTAAGCCCCGCCCACCCTGCGAGCTGCCACAGTGTTTTGCAGCGGTGCTGCGCAGGCCCTCTGAAGTTGAGTTTATCTGAGTAACGGCAGGTGGCTGACACATACAGCTGTTGGTGTGATTATAAAACACACACTCAGAGTGCACACTAGAGCTAGGACGATAAACCTAAAATTATCAACACCGACAACTTATTGTGGACATTTTGCTGATATTGTTCATTATGATAAATAACCTATAGAGCCCTAATAGAAAAATATGAAGTTTGAAATGAAACGTTTGCTAATATTTGTGATTGTTAACAATTGATAGCTACAACATTCAAAATAGTAGTAGTTTAAAGGGTAATATTTAAAAAATTACTGTGGTGCACATTAAATGTTATAAACATATCGTTCCATTTATTGTTATTGTGATAATTCAGTAAATTTGTTGTGATTTCTGTCAATATCACCCAGCTCCAGGTCACACACACAAACGCAGTTAGAATTAGTTCCCTCCCACAGTCACACACACACTCAGCTACTCCACCCAGTGACTTTGTGACAATGACAAAACAAGTTTAATAAAGAACAGCCTACGTGCCCACACCACATTTTCCCCATCCTTTCATCTGAACAGTGTTTGTCACTCCTCTGCATGATGAATATCAAATGGTTATCAGGCTGGGCAGTCATGCAGTAAATGACTGGCTGCCCTGTTAATACAACACAGGTTCCCCAGACTGGAGCCAGATGTAATCCCTTACTGACTCTGTGTGTGTGTGTGTGTGTGTGTGTGTGTGTGTGTGTGTGTGTGTGTGTGTGTGTGTGTGTGTGTGTGTGTGTGTGTGTGTGTGTGTGTGTGTGTGTGTGTGTGTGTGTGTGTGTGTGTGTGTGCGTGTGTGTCCATGCAAGTGTGTGTTCATGCGTGCATAGGGGACCAGGTGTTGTAAGGATAGGCCTAGCTGATAAACACCACGGGAGAGGTAGAAGAGAGGTGCATCTTGGAGGTCTTCTCCAGGTATTTCACCTGATGCCCTGTAGCAGCCTGAGGCCCTGTCCCCTCTTACTCTCCCCGCCACCCTCAACCACCCCCCCCATCACCCAGTCTACTCTCCCTTTTCTTGCCCTATCATCTCCCCCTCATGAAGATTGGCCAGGTGGGAGGCTACAGTAAATAATGACACTGCGGTCGTTGATTAAAATGTTCATTAACACTGTACAGCTCAGGTGATGAGACCGGCTGCCCCAACCGGTTCCCTTCAGCTGACCACCTTGGCCAACCTGTCTCTGTAACACCCCTCCACCCAGGTAAACACACACCGGCTGGTTAATAAAGAGCCTCTCACACACCAACACACACTTTCTGGTTTAATAAATGAGCCTCTATTCAAGCAAAATAAATTAATACGCACACACACACAGTTCTGTTTCATTAAGAGGCTCCATGGTGGTGGCACAAACCCCAATCTCCCTTACACACACCATCTGTTTAATAAACACTCATCCCATGTCAACCCCCAGGAACTGACATTAGTCAACACAAACACAATAAACACCATTACACACGTGCGGGCGCGCACACACACACACACACCAATGACCCTACGGTGTGGAAGGTCTGATAGATATGGCAGTGTGTGTGTGTGTAATGAATTAGTAACATATCTCTGGCGGCCTGAGTCACGTAGGTGAAAAATGTTACTGGTTGCTTCCTTCATTAAGTAGCTTGTCTGTCTGTCAAAGGAGCATGAGAAGCAACGTCACTTTGTGTGTTGATTCGTTTTTAACTGCCGTCATAATCTGTTTTCTGAACTGAGATTAATCCCGCCTGTCGAGGGCTTCTTATAAATGGAGGTATTAAAGCGTATGAAGTGAGACGCTCCAGCACAGATGAATCTAGCAGGGGTCAGAGAGCGCCTAAATCTAATTTAGGAGAAGAAGAAATAATATGCGTTTGAGATTAATACCTTAAATGTAAACAGATACTAGAAGGAGAGAATCACAAAGATGAATTGAAGAAGGTTGAATCCTGACCTTGGGACAGAGAAAGTTGACCCTCATATCATGCCTCTGTGGCCAGTGTTTCATTGGTTTATTCATACTCGGATTTTGCTTACTTCATTGGATTTGATACATGAAATATGGGGAACCACTGCTAAATTGATGCATATCTCAAGCCTACAGCGAGTTTAGCTAAACATTCTGTATAGAAAATGTTCATATGTATTGCATGCTCGGAAATGGAAGTACAGTGTCCTCAGAAAGTAAAACATCTGGAATAATAAAATATTCATATCTTGATTAGATAACTATGCAACCCCCTAAGTCAATATATGTTAGAACCTCATTTGGCAGCAATTACAGATTTGAGACTTTCTGGGTTAGTCTCTAAGAGCTTTCCACACCTGGATTGTGCAACATTTGCCCATTATTCTTTTCAAAACTCTTCTAGCTCTGTCAATTTGGTTGTTGATCATTGCTAAACAAAATCAGGTCTTGCCATAGATTTTCAAGTAGATTTTCAAGCTACTCACGGTCTTCTTGGTAAGCAACTCCAGTGTAGATTTGACAATGTGTTTTATGTTATTGTCCTGCTGAAAGGTAAATTCATCTTCCAGTGTCTGGTGGAAAGCAGACTGAAGCAGGTTTTCCTTTAGGATTTTGCCTGTGCTTAGCTCCATTACATGTATTTGTTATCCTGAAAAACTCCACAGATCACAAGCATACCCATAACATGATGCAGCCACCACTATAATTGAAAATATTGAGAGTGATACTCAGTAATGTGTTGTATCGGATTTGCCCCAAACATTACACGTTTTTTTGCAGTATTACTTAAGTGCCTTGTTGCAAACAGGATGCATGTTTTGGAATATTTGTATTCTGTACAGGCTTCCGTCTTTTCACTCTGTCAATTATGTTAGTATTGTGTAGTAACTACAATGTTGTGGATCCATCCTCAGTTTTCTCCTATCAGAGCCATTAAACAGTGTAACTGTTTTAAAGTCACCATTGGCCTCATGGTGAAATTCCTGAGCGATTTCCTTCCTCTCCGGCAACTGAGTTAGAAAGGACACCTGTATCCTTGTAGGTACTGGGTGTATTGATACACAATCCAAAGTGTTAATTAAGAGCTTTACCATGCTTAAAGGGATATTCAATGCCTGCTTTTTTTCTACTAATAGGTGTCCTTCTTTGCAAGCCACTGGAAAACACTCCCTGGTCTTTGTGGTTGAATTTGTGGTTGAAATTCACTGCTCGACAGAGACCTTACCGATAATTGTATGTGTGGGGCACAGTCATGAGGCAGTCATTAAAAATTATGTTAAACACTATTAATGCACAGAGTGAGCCAATGCAACTTATTACGTGACTTGTTAAGCACATTTTTACTCCTGTACTTATTTAGGCTTGCCATAACAAAGGGGTTGAATACTTATTGACCCAAGACACTTCCGCTTTTCATTTGTAATTCATTTGTACCAAAGCAATTCTCAAAACACTATTCCACTTTGACATTATGGCGTATTGTGTGTAGGCCAGGGACAAAAACAACTAAATTTAATATTCAGGCTGTAAAACAACAAAATAAAAAAGTAAAGGGTGTGAATACTTTGTGAAGGCTCCCAAGAGAATTCATAGCTTAATGTGAATTACTGTACAGCATGACTATGCCAGTGGCTCTAGGGTATTTTCTAAGAGCTTCCTAAAGACTGAAAGACATATTAGTTGACTATATACACCGTACTAATCATCCCATACAATCTGTCTCATCCCATAACCACAAATAATGATACACGCCACATGGGAACAATGTGGCATGCCTTCCCTTCACGCCGCTGTCAGTCAGTCAGTCAGTCACACAGCAATAACATACAGACACCGTGACACACACAATCTACGGCGACAGCTGGGGAGAATCCAAACAAACGTGGATAGACGAGACGTCAGGAGGAGGGAAGAGAAAACAGCGTCGAGTTTAACGAGAGGAAAGCTGTTTCAGATGGGTTGTCAGTAGCCTGTCTCTGCCTGAGCTGCGTTCAAAAGATGACATCTGGATTGAGCTGCATCATTAGAGGAGTTTCAAATGGCTGCGCGATGATCAGGTGAACAGTGTTGACAGGACATGAAACAAAGCCTGTATTGTAGCGCTTGTGCATCAATTTCATTGTTTCCCCTCTCATCTCTTTCAACTGTAACTCAACACCAAAGCATGAAGGAGTATGGCACATCATTAGCAATAGAGACAGAAGGGATGCAGGGGGGAAATGATTTTTAATTATACGCAAAAGGGGATTCTGTATGCCTGTGTTCTACACTTCTACAGAGATGGAGAACGAGAGCGAGGTCCTCCCCTCTCAGAGGACCTGAGCCCTAGGACCATGCTTCAGGACTACCTGGCCTGATGACTTCTGGCTGTCCTCAGTCTGGTCATGCTACTACTCCAGTTAACTGTTCTGCCTGCGGCTATGGAACCCTGACCTGTTCACCGGACGTGCTAACTTGTCCCGGACCTGCTGTTTTCGACTCTCTCTCTCTCTACCGCACCTGCTGTCTCGATCTCTGAAAGCTCAGCTATGAAAAGCCAACAGACATTTACTACCGAGGTACCTGTTGCACCCTCTACAATCACTGTGATTACTATTTGACCCTGCTGGTTATCTATGAACGTTTGAACATCTTAAAGAACAATCTGGCCTTAATGTCCATGTACTCTTATAATCTCCAACCAGCACAGCCAGAAGAGGACTGGCCACCCCTCACAACCTGATTCCTCTCTAGGTTACTTGCTAGGTTCCTACCTTTCTAGCCACCGTGCTTCTACATCTGCATTGCTTGCTGGTTGGGGTTTTAGGCTGGGGTTTTCTGTATAGCACTTTGTGACATCTGCTGAAAATTAATTTGATTTGAGAGAGAAAGAGAGAGAGAGAGAGAAAGAGAGAAAGAGAGAGAGAGAGAGAGAGAGAGAGAGAGAGAGAGAGAGAGAGAGAGAGAGAGAGAGAGAGAGAGAGAGAGAGAGAGAGAGAGAGAGAAGAAAGCGAAAAAGAACAAGGGAAAAGCCAAATTGGGATATTTATATCAAGAGCGTCACTATGTACACTGTTGGGCCAGACTCCACTGGGGACCATGAAAGGCTGAGGAGGATTGTGGGTAATTCATCAGGCTGCGGCTGTGCAGAGGCCCTTGATTAGTGTCGAAAAGGAACCTCAGTCAGGATTCTACAGCCTTCCGGAAGCCAATTCATTATTACACATTCTCAGTGTCCCAGAGCATTGCTCCACGTGTCACTTTAGACAAACATCCATGTTGGAGATTTGACGAGTCTGACTACTACATAATTGCTGAGACCTGAGAGATGAGATGCTGTGTGTCTGGGATATTTTTCTAACCATTGTGTGCATGTTTCCCCTTAACTAAGTGGCAGAAGCCAAGTCACCTTTTTCAACTAAAAACATGATTTATTTCAACAAATATAAAAATTATTAATATATTTGATACTTACACAAAAGCAATGATCCTGATATGAAACACTTAAAAAACAACCCAACAATGCTGAACATCCACAAGCACATTACATCACAATTCTAAAAACACAAGTCACGTTTCAAATTGGCCGATATCCTAGGCATCCTTGTGCCTTACGGGTGTCCCACACAGCGCCCGAGGAGAATCCCCGTCTCTGTAGAAGGGAGATACCAGAGATACCAGTGTCGACAGGACCCGAGAAAAGTAGTGATAACCACCGTCTCTCCTCCCAAAATGTCATTAGGCATTCTGTCTCCCTACATAATCTGCCATGTTGATTTTGTTTCCCTTTGATACAACAGTCTTATCTCTGTACCCTTTGCACAGCGTGGATTTATCCACAGGCAACATGAGAGAAAGTAACTTTTATCCAAATTCCCAAAAATGACTAAGTAACAAAAGGAGGGAAACGAATTACGTATCACAGAGGCATATCTCAAACCGGGCTGATTATCCACTGACGTCCTTGAGTGGTGACGCAACACTGACCTTGTCAGGCAAAAGAGAAGATATTTCTCCTGCCCTGTTTAGATACATTTATTTATTTTATTTCAACTTTATTTAACTAGGCAAGTCAGTTAAGAAAAAAAATATATTATTTACAATGACGGCCTACCCCGGCCAAACCCTAACCCGGATGACGATGGGACTCCCAATCGCGGCCGGTTATGATACCGCCTGGATAGTGTTGAGATAGAGTGTGTGTGTGGTCTTACCAGTGTCGTTTCCTTGGCTCCCCTCTCTCTTCAGCATCTGGACAGCTCCCACGTATTTCTTCAGCTGGACCTTGAGGACCTCGTTCTCCCTGCAGACACACACACACACACACACACACTGTGTTGGTTTCTGTGTCTGTGGCGGGTTTACAGCCTTGTAAATCCCAGCCATCTCTGGAGCTGGATTATACATGCAGCCCTACAGGTTTTCTGTGATTGCTTCCTGTCACTCGTGACTGTGCACAAGGGTGGTGCAAGTGTGTGTGTGTGTTCAGAAAAGGTGTGTAGTGGTATATGTTCTTACAGGGCCTGTGCGGATGATTACTGTTGGTTTGAAGGGGAAATCAATCAGAATCTAAGAGAATTACAGTGCTGTAAATAATAACTACCTTCCTTCCTCCCCTGCTCTTTGTACCCTGCTTATCGCATCCCATTTTACCCCTACAAAGGACACTCGGGATGGGAGATCTCTGAAAGCCGGCTGACGAGCTCTCGGAGGGACGATTGGACCGTTGTTATCAGAGTCGGCAAGCCGAGACACAATTCTGCTGCCATTTAATTAAAGGTAATAAATGGTCTGGCATTCCGGAGGCGAGGGAGGGGATTCCACGGCTCAGGTGCGTCTCATCGATCTCTCAGAATGTGCCCTCCTGCTGAGTCATAGGCAGGTTAACAGTCACACACAAACACACAGGTTGGCTTTAACTCATGTAAGCCCGTCTCACATACACACAGGTCCGCTTTGTGTGGGTAAGCCCACACACACACGCCTCCTGTACATGTCTAATGTTACATTGGAGAGATAGAGGCTGACTGCAGGATGTGTACTGCAGGATATATAAACTATAAATGGTTCGCTCAGGAACCTGACGCCTGAGGAACTGGACTGAAACACGCATCTCCTCTACATCTAGAGGTAGAGATACAATGATGCAACTAAAGACACAGATCCAGAGGTAGAAACAGAGAGAAATTCCATATCGACAGACAGGTATATCTATATAATAAGAGCAACCTACAGGCCGTATGGGTCTATGTAGTTTATCACTGTCTGTTGTACTGTAAAGTAATATAAGAGGAAAGACAACATAGAGAACATCCTATGAGTATAATGTAGAGACTGTGTTATTACACAAACCCCACCCAAATCCACAGTATCTGACCAAATTCAATTCCCTGGAACTGTAGAATATGTCGCAGACAGTCATTTTTATATGGGTTCATCATTGTACATTACGGTGCAAGTGTCCCTGAAAGTTTCAAAGGCATCCTACAGCACTCACCTTCCTGTGTATTATACAAGTGGCACGTGTCGTTGAGGGCGTTTAACATGGAGGGTATTCCGCCCAAAAAGCTCTCTGTCTAAATGGACGCTCTCTAAACCCATTAGTGAAATTGGATCAGTGGAGTGAGTCTCAGACGGGGTGAGGAAAAGCCCAGATATCAGAGAGTGAGAGGCAGGAAGAGATGCAACAACTTCCTGTGACCTCTACTGAGGGCTTCTGGGATAGAGGTCACAGAGGTTTTATTTGGATTGGACAGTTTAAAAAAACAAAAAAACATATGCTATAAAGCTGCTCCAGTTAGAGAAAACATTACAGTAATACACTCAGAGGATAAAACAAAACAAAGCCAAAATAAAGGATGTTTAAGACTAAGAGCAATTTAGAGCAGGGGTTCTCAAACCTCTCGTTCAATGTATTTTAACGATTCCACAGATAGCACACCTGATACAAATGGTCAACTAATCATCAAGCACTTGACTAGGTGAATCAGGTGACTTAGTTCAGGGGATTCACTGAGATGTTTGAGAAGCACTTATTTATATGCTCTGCAAACAATGCTTCAAACATGTACTTTGGTTTTCCTTTCATAAACATTCTTCCTCAATGCCCACAGCACAGTAAAGTTAGGCAGACAGTGTACAGTAGAAGATTGTTCAAAGTGGGTGAACCTCAACTGTACAGCAGCCCCTTGAGACAGCTGGATAATTGACTTCAAAGCAGCAAAACAACTAAAATCCTCTCAACAACTACAGTAAAACCGCCCAAACCTTAGGTGTTGTCTTTACAGTACATCAAAATACCCCATTCCCAACAACCTTCAGGAAATGCTGAATGACAATAAGAAAAACTCACAATCTCTTTAGTCTTCTCTCAGTGGGTTTCTTCTAACCACCCACCAAACAGAGAGGAGGACCACTTTCTCCTTGGCCAGGCCCCCTCTCTCCTGGCTGCTTGCCTACCCGCCAGCCTGTGTGAGTTCTAGTT
Source organism: Oncorhynchus gorbuscha (assembly GCF_021184085.1). Classification (NCBI taxonomy): domain Eukaryota; kingdom Metazoa; phylum Chordata; class Actinopteri; order Salmoniformes; family Salmonidae; genus Oncorhynchus; species Oncorhynchus gorbuscha. The sequence continues at coordinate 61,390,121 of NC_060179.1, read as the reverse complement.
TCTGCTCTGCTAACGTCACTGGGAGACTGGCCGGAGCTCCATGCTGGTAGGGAATAGGATTTCCTGCATGTGTGTATGTGTCCGTGCGTGCAAACATGTGCCTCAGTCAGTCAGTGTTACATACCGTACATTCGGAAAGTATGCAGACCCCTTCACTTTCTCCACATTTTGTTACGATACAGACTTATTCCAACATGTATTAAATCATTTTTTTCCCTCATCAATCTACACACAATAGCCCATAATGACAAAGCAAAAACGAGGTTTTTAGAAATTTTTGCACATTTATAAAAAATACTAAACTGAAGTAATACATTTACATAAGCATTCAGACCTTTTACTCAGTACTTTGTTGAAGCACCTTTCACAGCGATTACAGCCTTATGTCGTCTTGGGTATGACGCTACAAGCTTGGCACACCTGTATTTGGGGAGTTTCTCCCATTCTTCTCTGCAGATCCTCTCAAGCTCTGTCAGGTTGGATAGGGAGCGTCCCTCCAGAGATGTTAGATCAGGTTCAAGTCTGGGCTCCGACTGGGCCACTGAAGGACATTCAGAGACTTGTCCCGAAGCCACTTCTGCGCTGTCTTGGCTGTGCGCTTAGGGTGGTTGTCCTGTTGGAAGGTGTCCAGTCTGAGGTCCTGAGTGCTCTGGAGCAGGTTTTCATCAAGGATTTCTCTGTACTTTGCTCCGTTCATCTTTCCCTCGATCCAGACTAGTCTCCCAGTCCCTGCCGCTGAAAAACATCCCCACAGCATGATGCTGCCACCACCACCATGCTTCACCGTAGGGATGATGCCAGGTTTCCTCCAGATGTGACGCTTTGCATTCATGCCAAAGAGTTCCATCTTGGTTTCATCCGACCAGAGAATCTTGTTTCTCATGATCTGAGTCTTTAGGTGCCTTTTGTCAAACTCCAAGTGGGCTGTCATGTGCCTTTTACTGAGTGGCTTCTGTCTGGCCACTCTACCATAAAGGCCTGATTGGTGGAGTGCTGCAGAGATAGTTGTCCTTCTGGAAGGTTCTCCCATCTCCACAGAGGAACTCTAGAGCTCTGGTTCTTGGTCACCTCCTTGACCAAGGCCCTTCTCCCCCGATTGCTCAGGTCACTGTGATCTTGAGGACCTTCAATGCTGCAGAAATGTTTTGGTACCCATCCCCAGATCTGTGCCTCGACAGTCCTGTCTCGGAGCTCTACGGACAATTCCTTCGACCTCTTGGCTTGGACCTTATATAGACAGGTGTGTGGCTTTCATGTCCAATCAATTGAATTTACCACTGGTGGACTCCAATCAAGTTGTAGAAACATCTCAAGGATGATCAATGGAAACACGAAGCACTTGAGCTCAATTGCGAGTCTCATAGCAAAGGGTCTGAATACTTATGTAAATATTTTTTTTATTTTGTATTTTCTCATTATGGGGTATTGTGGGTAGATTGATGAGGATTTTTCTTTGTTGCATTTTAGAATGAGGCTGTAATGTAACAAAATGTGGAAAAGGTCAAGGGGTCTGAATACTTTCAGAATGCACATCAGAAGCACTGCCTCAGTCAGTGTGTGGCCCACGTCTTAACCAGTCCAGTACCCATTCCTCTCACTGTGCTGAATCAATATGTACCTCTATGAGAGCAGCTCAGCCCAGCTCATGTCCACTGGGATTTGTTAGACACAAACACAGGGAGGGCTTACTTACCAGCGCCAGTATTTTTAGCTACTATTGATCAGATCAGGCCAGATTTGGGTGGAGGATAGCACTTGAGTTTGAGTGGCTGGAGTTTCCAGTTTGTCTTGAAGGTGTAGAGGAGTGGAAAGACTAAACCACTCAAATGTAAAAAGTGCACATTGCAGCATACTCAACACTTAAAAATACACATATTGAACTTCTAAAGACTGTTTCCAGTGAGTGTGGGTTTGTCTGTCTCTAACCACCAATATTCCTACTGTAGCCATGGGAAGCTGCCACTGGGAACAACAACCACCAACGATCTGGTACCCACCTGCCCAGAGCCTGGACCTTGGCTGTGTGTCTCTCCTCCAGCTCATCCAGGCGTCTCCTCAAGGCGTCTGTCTCCTGTCTCAGCCCAGCAGAGTGCTCCATCTCCCCATCCAGCAGGCTGCGCAGGGACCTGGAGCCCCGGAGGACACAACAGCACAATACTGTTAGCATACAGTCACACACACACACACACAGAACACTGGCATACACAGTCTGCTCACAACTCTCAGAAAACTCACATACATACATAGCTCTTAATTCCCCTTGATTTTTCACATCAAAGATCAACTCATCCCACCAACATTAGCAGAGAGGATCTCACATGTTCAGTTCATCCAGCTCATCCTTCCTGTTCATCATGGCCACTATGGCCTGGCGGAGCTCCACTGTGGACAGAGGACAGAGACCGTTAACAACACAGACGTACAAAACACAGAACCAAACAAATTGATATACATCTCTGTACAAGTGTTAACTGTTCGTTGTCATGACTACACACGAGTTAGCTCCAGAACATAGAGCATGGGACCAGCCAGGCTACTAATATACTACCTTTGCCCAGATAAAAACACACTTTAGCACCATACAGTCACAGCACAGCTCTCTATTCACATGATGGATATAGGCTAATATATAGCACTGCACTGAGAGAAGTAGGTCTATGGAAAAAGGGCCAAGATACGGCAGCCTTATGAATACCAAAGTATTTACTCAATTAAAAGCAAATGAATAATGCAGATCAGCTCTTGGCTACATTAACAGCAGGGAAGCGCAAAGAAGTGGAGCTCGTTTTGGCACCAGACACATTTCAAAAAGTAGGTTTACAACCCAAAGTGCCTGGTTGAGGAGGTGAAGAGAAGGATGATGAAGAAGAAGGTAGAGGAGAGCCCCATTATATCTGGAGCTCCCAATTCCACATCAGTGCTCCAGAAATAGGTGTGACATTTACAACAACCATGCGTTCACCACAGGAAGCTAGCACCGGCAATCCATTAAAGAGCTTTATAGAGAGGCGCCCCTCTGTTGCACTACAACTGTGTGTGTGTGTGCTTGTGCGTATGTGGGTTTGTGTGTGATGCAGGCAGTGTATGGATTTGGACAATGGTTCCCATTACAGATCCAGTTAAACGGCAGACTCCATTATGATTTTAGTTTTTTTACTGCACACAATGTTCTCTATCTGTACACACAAACACAAAAGCACACAAACACAAATACACACACACAGCTCTCTTCTTTTGAGAGCCCCTAATCTGTGAGTGTTCGACTATAGACGTGAGTCATGACCATAGATGTGCCTGTGGGTCTAGATGTGCCGCCCCACTCAGATCCCCTGCCCTAACTCACATTACAGACTTAGTGTGTTCCACACACAGGAAGCAGCATCAATATGAGCATCAGCTGAGCTACCCTCTGCTAAGCTTTAGGAAATTACGCAAATCACTTTCTGGAGTGGAAAACAGAGACAGTGTGTAAACTGATGACTGGATCAGGGCATTTTACATTCCAGGAAGTTTTGAAAGACAGTAGAGCGGACAAAATGTCAATTAATGGTGTGTGTTGTTTACAGAAATGAAATCCATCAAGTAAGACATGCTTTTCTGAGTGTACCATTCTATTTCACTCATATCATCCTTTGTTACAGTAAACTGTAGGCTGCCGTTAGAATTCACAGAGGCACACTGACTCAGCAGTGCCATCACCTGGTTGAATAAGGGATTATTCTTCTTTTTTTTAACCTTTATTTAACTAGACAAGTCAGTTAAGGACAAATTCTTATTTTCAATGACAGCCTAGGAACAGTGGGTTAACTGCTTTGTTCAGGGGCAGAACAACAGATTTTTACCTTTCGATTTTACTAGTCCAACGCTGTAACCACTAGGCTACCTGCAGCCCAAATGATCATCATACAGGATTCCCTTCTTATTACCAAACACATGTACAGTATACCACACACACCCACTGTCATTGACTCTGGTAGACCAGGGGTGGCACTGGACAGTACACTGGAGAGAGGTGCATTCTGGACCGGCGGGCTGGGCTCCAAGCTGTAACACCACAGACAGAGAGAGGTTACATATACATCGCCATCCAACAACTCAAATCAAATGTTATTTGTCACATGCGCCAAATACAACAGTGAAATGCTTACTTACAAGCCCTTAACCAACAATGCAGTTTTAAGAAAAGACCCCCAAAAAATAAAAGTAACAAATAATTAAAGAGAAACAGTAAAATAACAATAGCGAGGCACCGGTTCGTCGAGGTAGTTGTGGTAATATGTACATGTAGGTCGAGTTATTAAAGTGACAATGCACAGATAATAACAGAGATTAGCAGCAGTGTAGAAGAGTGGGGAGGAGTATGGGGGCAATGCAAATAGTCTGGGTAGCCAGTTGGAGATGTTCAGGTGTCTTATGGCTTGGGGGTAGAAGCTATTTCAAAGCCTCTTGGACCTAGGCTTGGCGCTCCAGAACCGCTTGCCATGCTGTAGTAGAGAGAACAGTCTATGACTAGGTGGCTGGAGTCTTAGACAATTTTTAGGGCCTTCTTCTGATACCGCCTGGTACAGAGGTCCTGAATGGCAGGAAGCTTGGCCCCGGTGATGTACTGGGCCATACACACTACCCTCTGTAGTGCCTTGCGGTCGGAGGCCGAGCAGTTGCCATACCAGGTAGTGATGCAACCATGCCCTCGATTGTGTAGCTGTAAAACCTTTTGAGGATCTGAGGACCCATGTCTCCTGAGGCGGAATAGGTTTTGTCATGCTCTCTTCACGACTGCCTTGGTGTGCTTGGACCATGTAAGTTTGTTGGTGATGTGGACGCCGAGGAATTTGAAGCTCTCAACCTGCTCCACTGTAGCCCCATCGATGAGAATAGGGGTGTGCTCGGTCCTCTTTTTCCTTTAGTCCACAGTCATCTCCTTTGTCTTGATCATGTTGAGGGAGAGGTTCTTGTCCTCGCACCACACGGCCAGGTCTCTGACCTCCTCTCTATAGGCTGTCTCGTTGTTGTCGGTGATCAGACCTATCAATGTTGTGTCGTCTGCAAACTTAATGATGGTGTTGAAGTCGTGCCTGGCCGTGCAGTCAGTGAACAGAGAATACAGGAGGGGACTGGGCACGTACCCCTGAGGGGACCCCGTGTTGGGGATCAGCGTGGCGGATATGGTGTTACCTACCCTTACCACCTGGGGACCCCATCAGGAAGTCCAGGATCCAGTTGCAGAGGGAGGTGTTTAGTCCCAGGGTCCTTAGCTTAGTGATGAGCTTTGAACTCAAAATTATTGATCTGAGTGCAGTTTTCCTCCCACCCTTGTTAAGATGAGGCTTATATAAAATGGACTGACAACTTACTTGAACTGTAGCTGGGATCTGGTCGTCTCGTAGTCGCTGACTGGACCTGTGGAATCTGTCTGTACAGGAAATGCAACCGTATCTTTCACTGAGCCGACTGAAACAAAATGAAAGTGAAAAACAATGAGAGAGAGAGAAAGTACCTCAATGCTGACGTATCTGTCTGGGTTTAATGCTTTCCATATTCAACAAAAGCTTTGTAAATTTACACTTCTGTTTTCTCATGAGCTTTATCACTAAGCAACCTCGCCCACTATTCTCTTTTAACACCAGTCTGCTGTTGCTATGGAAACTATCCCCAAAAATTAACACATATGAACCAACACATTATAACCAAAATTCTGTGGTTATGTAAGAAATGACTGTTGGGCTCAGAGGACTGGGTTGAGAAACACTGCTGTAGAGGAGAGGAGCCTCACCTGGCTGAGCGTAGGAGTGGCTGGAGGCCACAGGAATGAGGATGTCTGAACTGTCATTATCAGTTATGGCCTGCAGGGCACCCCACGTTGACACTCTGTAACAGACACACACATTACAACACAGATAAAGTACACCTGTTTATATCAATTCTTGATTAGGAGTTTCTCTCCCTGCTTATTGTATCGTTAAGAAAGTGCTAGATGATGTATAATCCTTAGTCTCCATGGTTACTCACTGGTCAGTGTTGGCCGTGTTATGAAAGGGGCTCTGTGGCTGTGGCCTACTCTTGTATACCTCTTCCTCCTCATCATCATTATCAATAATCTTGGTGTCAGGCAGAGCTCTGGAGAAAGGAGGAGACCCGGCCCAGCTGACTATCCCAGGATCGGGCAGCCCGTTCTGGAGAGGCGAGAGGGAGAAGGAGGACTCCAGTGGGTAAATACCCTCCTCCAGACTGACCTGAGGAGCAGTGGTGCTCTTCCTGAGGGTGACAGTCCCCCCCCCCACCTCTTCCTCATCCTCCGCTCCCCCATCCAGGTCGTCGAAGGAGATGATGTTGGTGATTTTCTTTTTCCTCCGTCGCTCCTTCCTCAGGCCAGAGTCTGGAGAGAGAAAACATGTTGTCAGTTTGCTCTCCATGTTTGTTGGCATATTATTCCTTCCCTGAGTAATAATATGAATAGAACTGAATATAAATAATTGTCCATATGGACTGTCCCCCTCAGTGCCTGAGTTGATTGTAATTTCTCCTCCCTACCCGCGGAGGCGCTGCGTGGCAGGACAGGCAGTGGGTCTGATGATCCGTCGGGGCAGTGGGTAGGGGTGAAGCCTGGCACCACAGCGGTGACGGTGCTGATCTCCCTGAGCAGAGTGCTCACCCCCTGGGTGGACTCCTTCCATAGGCTCCCTATGCCCTGGGTGGACTCCTTCAGGAGGTGGCTCACGGAGGAGGAGGAGCCGCCCGCCCGGGGCACACCGTTCAGGTCTGTGTTGTCGATGTTGATGGCAAACAGGATGGAGTTTAGTCCTGTGTGAAGGGTGGAGAGAGAGGAGAAGGTCTAGTTACTAGTCGTTCACACAGCACTAATGGTAGTGGATACGGTGTGTTGGTTCTCCCCAACTAACAATGTATAGCTCCCTGAGAATTGGAAAAGTGCTACATAAATCCAAATCCATCAGCACTGCACTAGACACAGTAGGTGGGTAAACTCAGATTGCAGGTCGCGGTGATAAGTATAACATAAGTATAACACTAAGTATAACACTCCCTTTACTTTCAATGCATCTTCCCGTATTGCTGGGTAAACGCTTACGCAAAATATAAAAAAGCTGAGTAAACAGTGCGTTCACCCTCCACTACACCACTGACTGCATATCACACAGGGAGTAAGTGACTCAACTGTGACTCATGGCTTACTGCAAAGTAGCTCTCTGAATGGTAGAGACATGAATGTGTTTCACCACAGGAATCCGAGTCATGCTCTCACCTGCAGCCATGGTGGGCAGCATGCTGGCTCGCTCCTCATCCAGAATAAACGCCCAGTCTTCATAGAAAGTACTAGAAAACACAAAGAAATAAGATATACTGGCAAGAAAGGTCCAGACTCCACACCCACACACAGACCTGAGATAAATACAGACATACAAACAGACACACACTCTCACCCGAGGCGTATGCCGTCTGCGAGCAGCATGTGTAGGTAGCGTTCTAGTGAGTGTTCGTTGAGGGCACAGCGGAGCCAGGCGCGGCCACGGCCCAGCTCAGAGGAGATGTGTCTCAGGGAGTAGAACCGCTGCAGCTCATGGCGGTTCAAATGCTCCTTCACATAGAGCCAGAATGTCAGCTCTGAGAGAGAGAAGAGAGAGAAAGAGAGAGAGATGCACCAAAAAGAAAGTGAATGTCCACTGCTTGCTACTCCCAAGATCTATATCCTTTAACACAGCTAGAATGTGAACTCATTTCTACACAATTAAAGCCATTTCTTACCAACTGAAGCTTCTGAATGGCCATGTCAAAGGTCAGAGATCAAAAGGTCAGAGAGCAGCCAGTAAAAGCTTAAAGATCGTCCAAGTAATCACAGTTCTAAACCATCATATTCATCCACTGACTAATTAGCCATGTTCACACCTTCCTCATTTTCCTCAGTTTGTCCTCAAGACCTCAACAACTCCCCAGAGGATAGAGTCACCAACAGAATTTTCACTCTTTATATAACACCCAACTTGCAAGACAGTTTGAAAGTGTGTTCGCTGTAAGTTTTCACGTTCTTGATAATTAGTGTGAATAACTGCGATGGAGGTCTCTCTTTAGCATAGCATTACCATATGGCCTTAGAACAATGTGTAATACAGCCTATTTCACTCCGCAGCACTGGACTTATTAAACACTCAGTATGGTAGTTGTGTCCCAGAGTTCTCTCAATTCAATTCAATTCAATTCAATTCAAGGGCTTTATTGGCATGGGAAACATGTGTTAACATTGCCAAAGCAAGTGAGGTAGACAACATACAAAGTGAATATATAAAGTGAAAAACAACAAAAATTAAACAGTAAACATTACACATACAGAAGTTTCAAAACAGTAAAGACATTACAAATGTCATATTATATATATACAGTGTTTTAACAATGTACAAATGGTTAAAGGACACAAGATAAAATAAATAAGCATAAATATGGGTTGTATTTACAATGGTGTTTGTTCTTCACTGGTTGCCCTTTTCTCGTGGTAACAGGTCACAAATCTTGCTGCTGTGATGGCACACTGTGGAATTTCACCCAGTAGATATGGGAGTTTTTCAAAATTGGATTTGTTTTCGAATTCTTTGTGGATCTGTGTAATCTGAGGGAAATATGTCTCTCTAATATGGTCATACATTGGGCAGGAGGTTAGGAAGTGCAGCTCAGTTTCCACCTCATTTTGTGGGCAGTGAGCACATAGCCTGGCTTCTCTTGAGAGCCATGTCTGCCTACGGCGGCCTTTCTCAATAGCAAGGCTATGCTCACTGAGTCTGTACATAGTCAAAGCTTTCCTTAATTTTGGGTCAGTCACAGTGGTCAGGTATTCTGCCGCTGTGTACTCTCTGTGTAGGGCCAAATAGCATTCTAGTTTGCTCTGTTTTTTTGTTAATTCTTTCCAATGTGTTAAGTAATTATCTTTTTGTTTTCTCGTGATTTGATTGGGTCTAATTGTGCTGTTGTCCTGGGGCTCTGTAGGGTGTGTTTGTGTTTGTGAACAGAGCCCCAGGACCAGCTTGCTTAGGGGACTCTTCTCCGGGTTAATCTCTCTGTAGGTGATGGCTTTGTTATGGAAGGTTTGGGAATCGCTTCCTTTTAGGTGGTTGTAGAATTTAACGGCTCTTTTATGGATTTTGATAATTAGTGGGTATCGGCCTAATTCTGCTCTGCATGCATTATTTGGTGTTCTACATTGTACACAGAGGATATTTTTGCAGAATTCTGCGTGCAGAGTCTCAATTTGGTGTTTGTCCCATTTTGTGAAGTCTTGGTTGGTGAGCGGACCCCAGACCTCACAACCATAAAGGGCAATGGGCTCTATGACTGATTCAAGTATTTTTAGCCAAATCCTAATTGTATGTTGAAATGTATGTTTCTTTTGATGGCATAGAATGCCCTTCTTGCCTTGTCTCTCAGATCGTTCACAGCTTTGTGGAAGTTACCTGTGGCGCTGATGTTTAGGCCAAGGTATGTATAGTTTTTTGTGTGCTCTAGGGCAACAGTGTCTAGATGGAATTTGTATTTGTGGTCCTGGTGACTGGACCTTTTTTGGAACACCATTATTTTGGTCTTACTGAGATTTACTGTCTCTCTCCATCATCACCAAGGCTTTGTTAACTGGGACAGGAAGGGCTAATGGAGAGGCCCAATGAAGTAAAAAATGATCTAGAAACTTGAAGTTTTGGAATTTCCTAAAAACATAACCTATGTCTAAAAACAACAATGCAATGTAAAAACTAGTTGACATTGAGGTTAGTGTGCCTTCTCACATTACCAAATGTTGCTAACAGTTGCTTTAGACAAATTAAAGATGATCTTTGTATGAAACATTTTAAATTACAGTTTACTTTGAGCAAATTCAGAATTTGCGATTATAATCGTGTTTAATCGCAGCAAACCCTGCGATTAACTTAATGAAATGTTTGAATCGTTTGACAGCCCTACAACATCTGGTCCACGGACACCTCTTTTAAACCTTGTTCAGCCAGAATTATCTGTTTGAATTTTACCACTGCTTCTTTTAAGAAACCACAACAGGTGCTGGGCTGCCCTCAGAAAGAGAGAGAATTTTCCTTCTTATCATTTTTGACTAAATCTGTTGCATAACCCTCTGGTTTCACAGCCAGTATCTGCACCTGGTTTCTCTCTCAGTCGTCCTACAGCATCTGTTTCCTGCGTGGAGAGTAGACACTCATCACAGCCGTTATCTCCTACTGAGGTGAGTAAAGTATTCTCAGGTCTCCAGTTTCCTAGGCTAATATTAGGTATGCTCCTTTTCTTGTTTTTATAGCACCTTGCACTTGTACCTTTTCTATTCTTTCGAGCATCGATTAAATGAAGTATATTATTTTAGCATCTTGGCCTCCTTTGGTTATTCCTTTTCACGGTTTGAGTGCAAGTAGCTTTTGAACTCTACTAATATTAAGCTGTTACTAGGGAAGTCGAATGAATAAGTCCCCCAGTTAAATTAAGAGCATTTTTATCTCTAAAATGGTTAAACTAGTGAGAAATATATGTGAATATTGAAAAAAAGAGTGTTTGCTCCATTTGCTATCATCCTAAATGAAGATATTTAATTATTTTTGCCATATGGAATGAATGTATATTATGTTACTTTCCATGTTCTGGACAGTATGCATTACTACACGACACAAGCTGACGTTTTGCCACATGGTAATTCGGGAGAATTACACATCCTTCAAAAAAAGTTTATAGTCAACACAATATCAATTGCTTAAAACAGATCAATATCTATGGTTTTGTACTGTTCATTTTTGTCACTCACTGGGGGTCGCAGGACTTACAACATTTATTTCTCAAATGGCACAGATAGTTTGGGGCGGTATCGCTATAAAAGTTGCTGGCCACACACCAATACACTGATTTCACAGTCAAAATTTCCACTTAAATAGCAGAAAACCGTTGTCACTGTTTATATCCTATGGCGGGTCGTGATCTGTTGACGTTACCTAACAGAAAAAGTGGTTTGTTCCCTTTTCCATGATGGCAACCTCCCGCCATCCCAAAATATAGATATAAGCCTTATTTATACAAGTTTTCATCTGACCAAACATGTATAGGTTATTCCGTGTGGCCTTTGAATAATGTTTGTTTAAACTGCCCTACACCGCAAATGTTTGCCCCTATTCTATTGATTTCAGCGTGATATCAAGAAGTGATTAACATAAAAAGTGCTGCTTTACACTTTATTTGATTTATTTCACCTTTATTTAACCAGGTAGGCTAGTTGAGAACAAGTACTCATTTACAACTGCGACCTGGCCAAGATAAAGCATAGCAATTCGACACATACAACAACACAGAGTTACACATGGAATAAACAAACATACAGTAGAAAAAAAAGAAGAAAAAAAAGTCTATATACAGTGAGTGCAAATGAGATAAGATAAGGGAATTAAGACAATAAATAGGCCATGGTGGTGAAGTAATTACAACATAGCAATTAAACACTGGAATGGTAGATGTGCAAGTAGAGATACTGGGCTGCAAAGGAGCAAGATAAATAAATAAATACTGTATGGGGATGAGGTAGGTAGATAGCCCATCTATAAACAGCCCATCTATGTACAGGTGCAGTGATCTGTGTGCTACTCTGACAGCTGGTGCTTAAAGCTCGTGAGGGAGGTATGAGACTCCAGCTTCAGTGATTTTTGCAGTTTGTTCTAGTCATTGGCAGCAGAGAACTGGAAGGAAAGGAGACCAAAGGAGGTATTGGCTTTGGGGGTGACCAGTGCGATATACCTGCTGGAGCGAGTGGGTGCTGCTATGGTGACCAGTGAGCTGAGATAAGGCGGGGCTTTACCTAGCAGAGACTTGTAGATAACCTGAAGCCAGTGGGTTTGGTGACGAGTATGAAGCGAGGGCCAACCAACGAGAGCGTACAGGTCGCAGTGGTGGGTAGTGTATGGGGATTTGGTGACAAAACGGATGGCACTGTGATAGACTGCATCCAATTTGTTGAGTAGAGTGTTGGAGGCTATTTTATAGATGACATCACCGAAGTTGAGGATCGGTATAATGGTCAGTTTTACAAGGGTATGTTTGGCAGCATGAGTGAAGGATGCTTTGTTGCGAAATAGGAAGCCGATTCTAGATTTAATTTTGGATTGGAGATGCTTAATGTGAGTCTGGAAGGAGAGTTTACAGTCTAACCAGACACCTAGGAATTTGTAGTTGTCCACGTATTCTAAGTCAGAGCCGTCCAGAGTAGTGATGCTGGACGGGCGGGCAGGTGCGGGCAGTGATCGATTGAATAGCATGCATTTAGTTTTACTTGCATTTAAGAGCAGTTGGAGGCCACGGCATTGAAGCTCGTCTGGAGGTTAGTTAACACAGTGTCCAAAGAGGGCCAGAAGTATACAGAATGGTGTCGTCTCCGTAGAGGTGGATCAGAGAATCACCAGCACCAAGAGCAACATCATTGATGTATACAGAGAAGAAAGTCAGCCCGAGAATTGAACCCTGTTTGACTGCCAGAGGTCCGTACAACAGGCCCTCCGATTTGACACACTGAACTCTATCAGAGAAGTAGTTACCAGGTTTGCGATCCACTTGAATCAAAATGCAAACTTCAAAATGTCAAAATGTAGCTAGATGTCTTCTACAAATTGTACTCTAACCAGTGATGAACACATTATTCCCAGATTCAGTGTGTTTGTTTTAGCTGTGTTAGTTCTTATAGTCTGACTAAGAGTATATATATATATACCTCTCGCCTGACCAAAATCTTCAAGGGCCCCCAGTGCAGATAAAGGTTACCAGTACTTCCTGGAAAAACTTTTTTTATACTTCATATCACTGTAATCTGTTTCCAGGTCATGTGACTGTACCTGCTTCAGTCTTGCTGGTGAATCCTGCGGCCTGCTTGATGGCAGCAGCAGTGAGAGCCAGTCCTTTACTCTTCCTCAGGCCATGCTGGAGGACAGCCTCAAACTGGGCACACAAACAGATCACCCTACAGGGGTGATACAAACACAAGCATGACAATACATCACACACACGCACATTATACATAACAGGCATTACACATTCACACACAAAACAACAGTAAATCATATCAGTTTTAAAATAATAAAGCACATTGGTACCTGCTGTCTAAATCTGAGGCGATCTCCTTTCTTCCTCCAAAGCGGATTTGGCACTGAACAGACATGAAGAATGAAGATGACATGGCTAGCAAAATAACTATGATGCAAAACTTTTACTTCCTCAATGGGAGCCTGCCAGCTAAAGTCCACAACATCAAACCAGGTTGAGAAACAACACAATGTGCACAGTATTATGCCTTATAAACTGTAGAGAGTGGATAAGTTCACTGTAATTTCACTAAAAGCACATCATTATGAGTTTATGATTACATGACTAATTTGAACATGGCTGTAATGCACTCCTCTTCAGTGGAGATTATCCATAGTAGAGGAGGGCAATAAGATGGCTAACATAACCTGTCCTTTCATGTACAGCGCAGCTAACATAACCTGTCCTTTCACTTACAGAGCAGCTAACATAACCTGTCCTTTCACGTACAGCGCAGCTAACATAACCTGTCCTTTCACTTACAGAGCAGCTAACATAACCTGTCCTTTCACGTACAGGGCAGCTAACATAACCTGTCATGACACATACAGTGCAGCTAACATAACCTGTCATGACACATACAGTGTAGCTGACATAACCTGTCATGACACATACAGTGCAGCTAACATAACCTGTCATGACACGTACAGTGTAGCTAACATAACCTGTTATGACACATACAGTGCAGCTAACATAACCTGTCATGACACGTACAGTGTAGCTAACATAACCTGTTATGACACATACAGTGCAGCTAACATAACCTGTCATGACACATACAGTGCAGCTAACATAACCTGTCATGACACATACAGTGCAGCTAACATAACCTGTCATGACACATACAGTGCAGCTAACATAACCTGTCATGACACGTACAGTGTAGCTAACATAATCTGTTATGACACATACAGTGCAGCTAACATAACCTGTCATGACACATACAGTGCAGCTAACATAACCTGTCATGACACATACAGTGCAGCTAACATAACCTGTCATGACACATACAGTGTAGCTAACATAACCTGTCATGACACATACAGTGCAGCTAACATAACCTGTTATGACACATACAGTGCAGCTAACATAACCTGTCATGACACATACAGTGCAGCTAACATAACCTGTCATGACACATACAGTGTAGCTAACATAACCTGTTATGACACATACAGTGCAGCTAACATAACCTGTCATGACACGTACAGGGCAGCTAACATAACGTGTTATGACACGTACAGGGCAGCTAACATAACCTGTTATGACACATACAGGGCAGCTAACATAACCTGTCATGACACGTACAGGGCAGCTAACATAACCTGTTATGACACATACAGGGCAGCTAACATAACCTGTCATGACACGTACAGGGCAGCTAACATAACCTGTTATGACACATACAGTGCAGCTAACATAACCTGTCATGACACGTACAGGGCAGCTAACATAACCTGTTATGACACATACAGTGCAGCTAACATAACCTGTTATGACACATACAGTGCAGCTAACATAACCTGTTATGACACATACAGTGAGGAATAAATGTTGCTGATGATTGTTGTTATGATTGTTGTGACCCTCTGGTGGACACCTACGTAAACATAACTGGTACCGTAACCATAGAATCTGTCGAGAAGGAATGGGATGCGTGGGATAACAATCTGTAGTAGTTCCAATGTTTGGGTTTTACATCACTGTTTATTTGGACAAAACCCAATTTTCAGGTGTTAACATCTTTCGAATTTCGGAAGGGGACATTTGCCCGGTAACTTGCAGAGAGAGAGTGGAGCTCCTTGTTCCGGTTCCACTCCTCATTAAATCTCTTCTCTTAACATGTATGGACCCAGAACTTAATCGAGCAGCTGACCAATTATGCAAGACTTCTGTTCTGGGTTAACCGAGATTACCATTCACCTGTTTGACAGCGTCCAGCAGCCTCTCTAGCAGGTGTTGTCTCTTTGCGTCATTCTGCTGAGGGCCTGGAAAGGAGAAGGAGGGCGATCATACAAAATAGACCATCTGTCAGTTTGGTAATCTCATCTCAGACTTCTGGCTTAAGAGTGACTAGCCTGCATAATGGACAAGTAATCTCTGGCTAAATCACAGAGCTGTACAACTATTTCACCAAGCTTATCAGAAATGTATACAATGATGTGTTCCACAAAGAAGAATATGATTTGGTCAAATATATCTTTATTCTACAGTAGGAAAGTGACATAACACATTTTGGAGATACTGTAATAACAAGAAAATGTTGTTGTAATAAGTATTCACCAACAAATACATGCAGTTTGCTAAGAAAGCACGACCTTGGAGAAAGTAATGGGCTAGATGAGGTTGGTCAGGACTCAGGAGCAATAACAAAAAAGGTCTAATTTGGTTAGAGGGGTTTCTCTTTGATGTATCAACATTTATTCATGACTACTATGTCATGCAGTCAAGCCATAATTCGATTTGCATGAGGAGATTCAAGATACCCGCGGGTAGTGTCATTATCTATCCTTTACGCCTGCCTGAACTCATTATGAGAATGATGCGTTGTCCTTCATTCTAAACCGCATTGCTTTAATAGGCCTATATGTGCACAAAACATACACAATTCCTGTAATAAACCAAAGCCATTTCAATTGGTGATGGTAGAACAAAAAGTGATTTTGTTTTTAGCTACAACTCACCGTTCATGCTGTCAGTCCGAGTCGTTAGTGTTGTTGACACTCCACAAGTAAACTAGTTCATAGCTCTTCGGTTCGACATGGTGGAAATCCAGAATTCTATTGCTATTCTGTACGAACCGAACCCTGGGAGGCAGAGAGCACTACTTCCATGATCTTGCACTCCCTTCTTCCCATCAACACAACCGGGGTCCTTGGCCCACTGTTGCGCATGTCGGCTGGAACTACAGAGGCCTGCGAGTAGCCGTTTACCACTATCACTATAAGAGTTAAACCGAGTCACATTTGTAGATCAAATGTTTGATTTACAAACCCAAAAGCACTTGTAGTTTCTGTGACTGGACTGTCGTAGCTCTGGATAATCTTTAAATTGTAATAAGATACATTTATTGTGCCACTGCCTGCAAAGCGAAACATCGTCGGCACTGCCGGTCACATGACCAGACACACTGTTGTCATGATAGGGTAGGGGGTTGTGGGATCTGTAGTTCATTACTATAATCTCTGTTAAACATTCACTTGTTTTCAAACACATTCATTGATAGTTTCACTTTCTATGGCAAGCAGTGTGTGTGTGGGGGGGGGGGGGGGTAGAGACATCAAGTTGCAAAGCCAGACCTCCACAACCCCAATGTCTTTCTCTCTGTAATGTCATCTGTGTGGTTAAAGATCTGCACTGTCTTGGTTGTGACCAGTATGGTGGTGCCCTCCTCAGTGGAAGGGACAGGCAGGTTGGAGTTGCAGTCGGGAGTATGGCAGTGTGTTCCCTCCTGGAGAACCATGGCTCCAGCTCCACTCGTCAAGCTGTCCTGTCCCATGATAACCACTGTCTGCTCAGGGAAATCATCAGAGACCCTCTCAGTCCCAGGACACTCTGCTTCCTGTAGTGGTGATACTGGGGGATAACATTGACGTGAGTTACATACTGTATGATAGAGATATAGGGGTAGGCAATGTAGTCACAAGTCACAAGGATATGCATTCGATTCGTTCATTGTAGTTCTTCACAGAGTTTTTACATTTGACTTATCATTCATGGAGGGGAATTTCCATTCATCACAAATGAGTGAATCAATCGCCAATCAGATGAGGAAGCATGGTCACATATTGTGACAGATCGACGTAACCTGTGTGCCTGCTACTAACAGCGAATCACTGTATAATAATTTCCCATCATATGAAAGGTAAAGCAAGCGTTGTCATATTATGACTGACAGGCACATACGGTAACCTGTCTGCTGATAACAGACCATCACTATATAACCACATATCACCTCCCTATGCTTCTTTGTGTTTTATCTTACATTTGTTCCTTGGGAAACGTCTGCATGTCTTCTTCCTCAGTACCTGCAGCAGCAGCAGGAGAGTAGTAAAAGCACACAGGAACACAAACAGCCAGACCAGGGTCAGACGAATGTTGAACGGCTCTGGGGCTTTGCTCTCTGATGCTGGACAGGTTAACAGAAAAACATATGTCCGTAATGCTCGTACTTATCCTACAGATTCACTGGGCCAGCTTCATTTGTCTATGCCTCCTTCGCTTGAGTATAAGGACTAACAATACAATGTCTCACACAACAATTCAGATGCCAATATTTATAACAATGCTTAAAGATATTCTATAACAATAACAAATACAATCATGTTTATTCATATAGAGCTGCATTATAATTTCAGAACTCAAATGATCAAAAGTTTGAAATGTTAAAACAGTATTGTACTTACATTGAGTACAGTATGTTGTGCAAACCCTGGGTGGTGAATTGCATCGTAAATAGCATTGTTTACACTCCTCGACTAGCCCATCATAGTAGTATCCCAGTCCACACTGTCCTTCTGACATAGCAATACAGTATAAGACAATCAAGAATCAGATCTGAAATAGATGCTAAAATGGTGTACTTTCCAGTTTCAGTGACTGAGATTGACTGGGCAGTTGTGTGGTTCTGGTTTTAAAAGAGAATACATAATATGTAAATAATGTGTAATGTAGGGGAAATCCCTCTGCTACACAGAGACTGGTGAGATTTCAGAACGAGAGAGGAACTATACCCACAGCACGAGGGTGTTATTCACCACAGAAAGTAGGTAAATACACTGAGTACCCCCCCCCCCGCAGTCTATTAACTAATTTAATGCCTAGTGATGTCACCAGGCAGGACAAAACTCTATTCCACTGACACAGACTGAAATTTCATGCTGTCTTTTAAACAGATCTTATACTCATACAGAATTATAATTTTCACAATATAATTCCAACCTCAAAGTGGGGATGTAGCACACGCTCCAGCAGGTATATTTCACTGGTCACTCCCAAAGCCAATTCCTCCTTTGGCCGCCTTTCCTTCCAGTTCTCTGCTGCCAATGACTGGAACGAACTGCAAAAATCTCTGCCGCTGGAGACTCATATCTCCCTCACTAGCTTTAAGCACCAGCTGTCAGAGCAGCTCACAGATCACTGCACCTGTACATAGCCCATCTGTAAACAGCCCATCTATCTACCTACCTCATCCCCATACAGTATTTACATTTTTTACATTACATTTAAGTCATTTAGCAGACGCTCTTATTTATTTATCTTGCCCCTTTGCACGCCCCAGTATGTCTACTTGCACATTCATCTTCTGCACATCTACCATTCCAGTGTTTAAATTGCTGTATTGTAATTATTTCGCCACCATGGCCTATTTATAGCCTTAACTCCCTCATCTTACCTCATTTGCATTCACTGTATATAGACTTTTTGTTTTCTTTTGTTCTACTGTATTATTGACTATGTTTTGTTTATTCCATGTGTAACTCTGTGTTGTTGTATGTGTTGAATTGCTATGTGTTTATCTTGGCCAGGTCGCAGTTGTAAATTAGAACTTGTTCTCAACTAGCTTACCTGGTTAAATAAAAGGTGAAATAAAAAACAAATATCTTCCTCTCTAACTTTAAGCATCAGCTGTCAGAGCAGCTTACAGATCATTGCACTTGTACATAGCCCATCTGTAAACAGCCCACCCAACTACCTCATCCCCATATTGTCATTAATACATTTTTTTAAATGCTTCTTTGTAACCCAGTATCTCTACTTGCACATTAATCTTCTGCACATCTATCACTCCAGTGTTTATTTGCTATATTGTAATTTATTTCACCATTATGGCCTATTTATTGCCTTACCTCCCTTATCCTACCTCATTTACACACACTGTATATAGATTTTTCTATTGTGTTATTGACTGTACTTTTCTTTATTCCATGTGTAACTCTGTATTGTTGTTTGTGTCGCACTGCTCTGCTTTATCTTGGCCAGGTCACATTTGTAAATTAAAACTTGTTCTCAACTGGCCTACCTGGTTAAATAAACGTGAAATCAAAAATATATACACTGCTCAAAAAAATACAGGGAACACTTAAACAACACAATGTAACTCCAAGTCAATCACACATCTGTGAAATCAAACTGTCCACTTAGGAAGCAACACTGATTGACAATAAATTTCACATGCTGTTGTGGAAATGGCATAGACAACAGGTGGAAATTACAGGCAATTAGCAAGACACCCCCAATAAAGAAGTGGTTCTGCAGGTAAGGACCACAGACCACTTCTCAGTTCCTATGCTTCCTGGCTGATGTTTTGGTAACTTTTGAATGCTGGCGGTGCTTTCACTCTAGTGGTAGCATGAGACGGAGTCTACAACCCACACAAGTGGCTCAGGTAGTGCAGCTCATCCAGGATGGCACATCAATGCGAGCTGTGGCAGGAAGGTTTGCTGTGTCTGTCAGCGTAGTGTCCAGAGCATGGAGGCGCTACCAGGAGACAGGCCAGTACATCAGGAGACGTGGAGGAGGCCGTAGGAGGGCAACAACCCAGGACCGCTACCTCAGCCTTTGTGCAAGGAGGAGCACTGCCAGAGCCCTGCAAAATTACCTCCAGCAGGCCACAAATGTGCATGTGTCTGCTCAAACGATCAGAAACAGACTCCATGAGGGTAGTATGAGGGCCCGACGTCCACAGGTGGGGGTTGTGCTTACAGCCCAACACCGTGCAGGACGTTTGGCATTTGCCAGAGAACACCAAGATTGGCAAATTCGCCACTGGCGCCCTGTGCTTTTCACAGATGAAAGCAGGTTCACACTGAGCACGTGACAGACGTGACAGAGTCTGGAGACGCCATGGAGAACGTTCTGCTGCCTGCAGCATCCTCCAGCATGACCGGTTTGGTGGTGGGTCAGTCATGGTGTGGGGTGGCATTTCTTTGGGGTGCCGCACAGCCTCCATGTGCTCGCCAGAGGTAGCCTGACTGCCATTAGGTACCGAGATGAGATCCTCAGACCCCTTGTGAGACGATATGCTGGTGTGGTTGGCCCTGGGTTCCTCCTAATGCAAGACAATGCTAGACCTCATGTGGCTGGAGTGTGTCAGCAGTTCCTGCAAGAGGAAGGCATTGATGCTATGGACTGGCCCGCCCGTTCCCCAGACCTGAATCCAATTGAGCACATCTGGGACATCATGTCTCGCTCCATCCACCAACGCCACGTTGCACCACAGACTGTCCAGGAGTTGGCGGATGCTTTAGTCCAGGTCTGGGAGGAGATCCCTCAGGAGACCATACACTACCTCATCAGGAGCATTCCCAGGCATTGTAGGGAGGTCATACAGGCACATGGAGGCCACACACACTACTGAGCCTCATTTTGACTTGTTTTAAGGACATTACATCAAAGTTGGATCAGTCTGTAGTGTGGTTTTCCACTTTAATTTTTAGTGTGACTCCAAATCCAGACCTCGATGGGTTGATAAATTTGATTTCCATTGATAATTTGTGTGTGATCTTATTGTCAGCACATTCAACTATGTGAAGAAAAAAGTATTTAATAAGAATATTTCATTCATTCAGATCTACAATGTGTTATTTTAGTGTTCCCTTTATTTTTTTGAGCAGTGTATATATTAGTGTAAGTATTCAATCCCCTTTGGCAGCGATTACAGCTGTGAGTCTCTAAGAGCTTTCCATACCTGGATTGTGCAACATTTTCCCATTATTCTTTTCAAACTTCTTTAAGTTTTGTCAAATTGGTTGTTGAGCATTGCTCGACAACCATTTTCAGGTCTTGACAATTTAAGCAGATTTAAGTCAAAACTGTAACTCAGCCACTTAGGAACATTCACCGTCTTCTTGGTAAGCAACCTCAGTGTAGATTTGGCTTTGTGTTTTAGCTTGTTGTCCTGCTGAAAGGTGAACTAATCTCCCAGTGTCTGGTGGAAATAAGACTGAACCAGGTTTTCCTCCAGGATTGTACCTGTGCTTCGCTCCATTGCTTAGCTCCATAAAGTTCATTTATTTGCCATGTTGTCTTGCAATATTACTTAATAGCATTGTTGCAAACATAATGGATGATTTGGAGGGGGGGTTTAAACACTTTGTCATGCAGGCTAGTAATATGAGGTGAATGCAATGTTGTTGATTCCTTTGTACTTTCAAGTATTGTGGTCGCAGCATCATGTTACCCGTATGCTTGTCCCCGGCAAGGACTGTGGAGTTTGTTAGGAAATATGAAATGAGCAAAGCCCGGGTAAAAAGTTAGAGGAAAACCACGTCAGTCTTCTGAAAACCTAACCGGGGTTAGGGTTTTATTTTTCTGCGAGACAATTACACAAATGTTAATGCAAAAGACAAACCAGAATGGCTTTCCAAGAGGTGTTGAATGTTCCTGAACCGACGTGATTTTCCCGAGGGGGTTTTCTCAACTGGCTCCGTCGTCGCGTCGTCCCCTGAATACCCATCCATTAGCCTGCTAGCCACGGCCTGCTAGCTGTCCAGAGCACATCGGACTGTTAACTTAAGAGGCCCATCAGACAAATTCTTTGGCCACCACACCTTGTTTTGCCAATTGGCCTGGTTTACCACACGGAGCCCTGCTGATCTGTCTGCAGACGTAATAGCACGAGGGGGCCACAACAGACTTTCGTCCGTCGCGACGTCCCTCCAAGGCCTTTCTGGTAACTTGCTAGCTGCCTGAAGCCACTCACTGGACTCCTTTGATTCACTCGGCTACGCATGCCTCTCGCTTACGTCTATATGCCATGTCCATTGCTGTTTTGGTTAGTATTTATTGCCTTATTTCACTATAGAGCCTCTACCCCTGCTCAATACGCCTTATTTAATACTTTAGTTCCACCTACCACACATGTGATGACATCATCTGTTTTAAATGATATTTCTAGAGACAATATCTCTTTCATCATCACTCTATGCACAGGCTTATCCCCTCTGTATTCACATCCTACCATACCTTTGTCTGTACATTATACCTTGAATCTACTCTACCATGCCCAGAAATCTGCTCTTTTTACTCTCTGTTCCGAACGTACTAGGCGACCAGTTCTTTTAGCCATACCCTTATCCTACTCCTCCTCTGTTCCTCTGGTGATGTGGAGGTTAATCCAGGCCCTGCAGTGCCTAGCTCCACTCCCATTCCTCAGGCATTATCATTTGTTGACTTATGTAACCGTAAAAGCATTGGTTTCATGCATGTTAACATTAGAAGCCTCCTCCCTAAGTGTGTTTCATTCACTGTCCGAGCACACTCTGCCAACCCGGATGTCCTAGCCGTGTCTGAACCCTGGCTCAGAAAGACTACCAAAAACCCTGAAATTTCCTAAACGATAACATTTTCCGACAAGATAGAACTGCCAAAGGGGGCGGTGTTGCAATCTACTGCAGAGATAGCCTGCAGAGTTCTGTCTTACTATCCAGGTCTGTACCCAAACCATTCGAGCTTCTACTTTTAAAAATCCAAGTCTCTCACCATTACCACTTGCTATAGACCACCCTCTGCCCCCAGCTGTGCCCTGGACACCATATGTGAACTGATTGCACCCCATCTATCTTCAGAGCACGTGCTGCTAGGTGACCTATATTGGGACATGCTTAACACCCCGGCCATCATACAATGTCAGCTTGATGCCCTCAATCTCACACAAATGATCAATGAACCCAACAGGTACAACCCCAAATCCATAAACACGGGCACCCTCATTGATATCATCCTACCCAACTTGCCCTCCAAATACACCTCTGCTGTTTTCAACCAAGATCTCAGCAATCACTGCCTCATTTGCTTGCATCCGTAATGGGTCCGCGGTCAAACGACCACCCCTCATCACTGTCAAACGCTCCCTAAAACACTTCAGCGAGCAGGCCTTTCTAATCAACCTGGCCCGGGTATCCTGGAAGGATATTGACCTCATCTCGTCAGAAGAGGATGCCTGGTCATTCTTTAAAAATGCCTTCCTCACCATCTTGAATAAGCATGCCCCTTTCAAAATATTTAGAATCAGGAACAGATATAGCCCATGGTTTTCTCCAGACCTGACTACCCTTGACCAACACAAAAACATCCTGTGGAGTTCTGCATTGGCATCGAATAGCCCCTGTGATATGCAACTTTTCAGGGAAGTTAGGAACCAATATACACAGGCAGTTAGGAAAGCTAAGGCTAGCTTTTTCAAGCAGAAATTTGCTTCCTGAAACACAAACTCAAAAAAGTTCTGGGACACTGTAAAGTCCATGGAGAATAAGAGCACCTCCTCCTAGCTGCCCACTGCACTGAGGCTAGAAAACACCGTCACCACCGATAAATCCACTATAATTGAGAATTTCAATAAGCATTTTTGCTTTCCACCTGGCTACCCCTACCCCGGTCAACAGCCATGCACCCCCCACAGCAACTTGCCCAAGTCTCCCCTATTTCTCCTTCATCCGAATCCAGATAGCTGATGTTCTGAAAGGGCTGCAAAATCTAGACCCCTACAATTCAGCCAGGCTAGACAATCTGGGCCCTCTTTTTCTAAAATTATCTTCCAAAATTGTTGCAACTCCTATCACTAGCCTGTTCTACCTCACTTTCGTATTGTCTGAGATTCCCAAAGATTGGAAAGCTGCCACAGTCATCCCCCTCTTCAAAGGGGGAGACACTCTAGACCCAAACTGCTACAGACCTATATCTATCCTACCCTGCATTTCTAAGGTCTTCGAAAGCCAAGTTAACAAATAGATCACCGACCATTTGAATCCCACCGTACCTTCTCCGCTATGCAATCTGGTTTCAGAGCTAGTCATGGGTGCACCTCAGCCACGCTCAAGGTCCTAAATTATATCATAACCGCCATCGATAAGAGATTACTCTGCAGCTGTATTCATCGACCTGGCAAAGGATTTCGACTCTGTCAATCACCACATTCTTGTTGGCAGACTCAACAGCCTTGGTTTCTCAAATGATTGCCTCGCCTGGTTCACCCACTACTTCTCTGATAGAGTTCAGTGTGTCAAATCGGAGGGCCTGCTGTCCGGACCTCTGGCAGTCTCTATGGGGGTGCCACAGGGCGATCATATTATTTTAAAACTGATATGATTTACTGATGTTTTGTGTGTGAATGTGTAATGTGTGTTATGTATTGTAATGCTTGTGTTTGTATCTCCCCTGTAGGGTGATATGTTTGTCTGCCATCAAGCAGGCTTCAGGATTCACCAGCAAGACTGAAGCAGGTACAGTCACATGACCTGGAAACAGTTTACATTGATATGAAGTATAAAAAAAGTAGGAAGTACTGGTAATCTTTATCTGCACTGGGGGCCCTTCAAGATTTTGGTCAGGCGATAGGTATATATATATATATACTCTTAGTCAGACTATAAGAACTAACACAGCTAAAACAAACACACTGAATCTGGGAATAATGTGTTCATCACTGGTTAGAGTACAATTTGTAGAAGACATCTAGCTACATTCTGACATTTTGAAGTGGATCGCAAACCCGGTAACTACTTCTCTGATAGAGTTCAGTGTGTCAAATCAGAGGGCCTATTATAAGGACCTCTGGCAGTCTCTATGGGGGTGCCACAGGGTTCAATTCTCGGGCCGAATCTCTTCTCTGTAATCATCAATGATGTCGCTCTTGCTGCTGGTGATTCTCTGATCCACCTCTTACGCAAACGACACCATTCTGTATACTTCTGGCCCCTCTTTGGACACTGTGTTAACTAACCTCCAGACGAGCTTCAATGCCATACAACTCTCCTTCCGTGGCCTCCAACTGCTCTTAAATGCAAGTAAAACTAAATGCATGCTATTCAACCGATCACTGCCCGCCCGTCACAACTCTGGACGGCTCCGACTTAGAATATGTGGATAACTACAAATAAAAAATGGTCCAGTCTCAGTCCTGACTTAAATGTGCTTAGAAAATCAGAGACAAACAAAGTGTAAATATTGCTGCCAATCAGTGATTTAAACCAAAATGTCGAAAGCTTGAGAAATGTTGACAAACATGGATATATCATTGAGTGTTGATACACACAAGAAACTGTTGTGTGAAAAACCCAGCAGCGTTGCAGTTCTTGACACAAACCAATGTGCCTGGCTTGACACCTCCTACCCTGTTCAAAGGCACTTAAAACTTTTGTCATGCCCATTCACCCTCTGAATGGCACACACAATCCATGTCTCAACTGTCTCAAGGCTTAAAAGCCTTCTTTAACCTGTCTCCTCCCCTTCATCTACACTGATTGAAGTGGATTTAACAAGTAACATTAATAAGGGATCATAGACTAAGTAGGTGAAAACTATGTCATGGAGAGAGCAGGAGTTCTTAATGTATGTTTTGAACACTCAGTATATATTGATATTTATATTTGTACTGCACTGTGGAAGAGAGCTCGCAAGTAAGCATTTCACTGTTTACACCTGCTGTATCCTGTGCATGTGATAAACTTTGATCTGTTGTACATTTTATTTAGCTATAAATAGTTTAAGCAATTCACAAAATATGACTTTAGAAATAAATGCAGAGACATGTTATTGTACAAAATGTGTTATATTTACAATGACTATCAAATGCCTTTTATGAACAATTATATAGCATCAGAGTGCAATCAATCTCATTACTCTAATCAGCTACTTTGTAGGTACAGTCACAGTGTGCAATACATCTTCAGGTTCCTGCAGACTGCTCTTGAATCCAGAGAAAATGCTCTGAACCTGCATCGGGAAAAAATAACATTAGTATACTAAATAATTAAAAGGGATTCTATTCTTTCCTAAAAAGGTCTCAAATTATTTTGAGGAGCATTTGTGAGGATTAATGCAACAATTATACCTAATCAAAACATAAGAATTAAAATAAATTTGCATGTGCACATTTTTTGGCACCATTATCAGCAAAATGATCATATACCACTTATGCACGGTACAGAGTCTGTCATTTTATCTACAAGATAGCAGATAGGGAGACATGTGGACTCTTTCCAGTGACCTTGATGTTGTTTAATCATTACCAGTGAGGCAAATATAGGCTTATTTTGCCTCCTTATCCGAAACATTACATTATGATTCAGTTAATGAAATGTATATTATGGTCTTATAACAGAACATTATTATTACGATGTTGCCAGTAGTTACATTTGAAACGAAATTACCTGTAAAGTCATATTGTCAGTGTCTGTCTGGTAAGTTCAGTAGATGAAGCGTCTGTTGTGTTCTGATAAATAATGGAAAGAGTGACAGGGGCTTGCTGCTGGTTAGAGGTAACATTTCCATCCGTTGTTCGGGGCCCCTCTCCTTTGACCCTCCCGTTCCTTCGGAATGAGTTCCTAATTCCGTTAGTGAGACGGTTGGAAACCTTCCTGACAACACCGCTGATCCCTTTGTTCTTTAGTTTGACCAAGCCAACGTCATCTTCCAGTTCCTCAGGTGGCACCTCGATGTTCCCCGAGAACCAGAACACCCACCAGATGAGACTGAGGAAGATGATGACAGCCCCTGCATAGATGAACAAGTCGTGGCAGAATATGTCTGCAAACACCCCGGTCAGCAATATAAACACTCCAACTACGTCGTGGCTCACCGCAAACCAAAAGGCACATTTACAGCGACCAACTCCCTGATATCTCCTCTCCGCGACCTCCACTTGCCTTTCTTGTATTTGCGCCATGGTAACGGAAGTGCAATATTTCCTTTTCAAAAAGTAATTTGAAGTCCAGAAAGTAATGTCATTTCCAAAAGTGCCGACTCCGGTGCGGACACAAGGTGATGTGCGATGACGCGCCTTTGGACTGTTGGAGAACGCAGCGCACAGTCACAGGGACGCAACATACTGAGAGCACACAGTAAAATTGTTCAAAGTACATTCACCTTGGGTTTTTAGTACAGCTTTACAAGACATGATCTTCTTTGATGATACTTTATCAGATATTTAGAAATAATTTTAAGGTGCTTCTTAAAAAGGCAAAATGGTCCTTTCTGAAGTTCCCTTGTGAAAAATAAATTAATATGTCAGTAAATTACAGTATAACCTGTTATCCAAAAACATCCAAGTGTCTCTAATAAATACAAATTAAAAGTCTATATTATTTAAAATACAAAATTAGGATTCCAACCACACTAAACCAAATGTCCAACTGAGCCAACAGAACGTCTGAAGAATGGATCACCCCTTACCCTTTCCATCACACACTGCTAAGGGACCTGCTTGTGCTCCTGGCCCCCAGCCCCATACGTCTCTGCTTGTCCTTCAGGATGGGTATCCAGACCAGCCCTACCACTACAAACATCATTCCAATGGACAGGCAGACCGGGGCAGTGGCATGGGGGGTGTCTGTCACACCAGACGAGTGGAGGAGAATCAGCACCGTACCAGCGCCCAGCATCAGGGCTCCCATCACCATGACGATGATAGGTTTGTGTATGTAGGCCCAGCGAGGTGGTTCTGGAGTATTAGGGTCAAGTTCTGGCCACGGGACTCTCCTCACAGAATCCTCTGTTCTTGGAAGCTCTTCTGATGATGCCATCCTCATAATGATGATGTGATGACTGTTTTGTCACAATCAGGTGCTCGAGTGAAAAGCTGCCCTTACTATAAACTGCAATTGTTCCTCAAAGTGAAATAAATTTATATTTTGGAGACACAATTTGTGTTTCACTTCATGACCTCTTGGACAACGACAACTAACTTGCATTAACACGTATACTTTTTCTTCTGCCTCAATTGCAATATAAGATTTCTAATGCTTCCCATCTACAACCTCCCTACTGATGACTGCTCTGTTTTTTCCTAAAAACCCACTCCCCTCATCCCTTCTATTTCCACCCAGTTACCACACCCACATCAAATAGGGAGGGGTAGGTCAATACTAGACAGACGTGGACCACCTGTAGACGTGTATTGTCAAAACTTGCTAACTCCGGCAGCTTTTACATTCATGTGAAAACAGTGCTGAACAAATAAATGACTTCGCTTCAAATGGATATTACAGAAATTATACTTAGAAATCAATGTTAGACATTGCACTTAAAAGAGCACTATAATGAACAACCCAGTCTGTGATATTAGAAAGGCAAACATGGCCTGTAAGGATCAGGGAGCAGCTGCACAACCATGTTATGATCTCATCAACAATAGCCTTGTCAACTAATACCAACAGTCTATTGTATTTTGACAGTGTTTACCATGGTAAAACATCACTCAAGGCTAACGCATCGGAGGTGAACCAGAACCACACATTACCTGTACAGACAGATATTGTCTAATTAAATGGGGTTATATTACATAAAAACCTTACATTTATTCATTACATAAAAATTAACAGTGAGCCCATTACAGTGGTCTCCACAAGTAGAAGTTGCCAGCCAAATAGAAAAAAGCCTGTCTTCCCCGGTCTGACATTTTTGGCTAAAGGAGCTCTATTTTGGTGGCCTCCGGTACATTCGAATGCCTTATATTCTATCATCAGAAATACACAGTGAAATGATTAGGTACTTTATAAAGTTTACCTTCCAGATTGGTTGTGGTATTATGTAGAAAGACATGACTTTACAATTTAAATTAATGAAAATGTATGCATTCAGTGTATTGTTAGTTGTTTTGGATATCATCTAGGCCAAAGGTCACCAACCTTTTTTGAGTAAAGATCACTTTGAGTCTAAATGCAAGCAGAGCTCTACTGCTCAGATTTTTTTTAAACATTACTTTATAAAATGTAAGCCTATGCAACATTAACTTATTCAAAACTGTTCTCTAGCAGAGGTTTGTAGTAGGCTATATGCCCAATACATTATCAATGCATATTGTCTATGCTTGAATTGCCCTGCCAATATTGTTCTTCTCAGACTATTTTGAAATTATATTTCAAAATTGTAGGTATATTACACTAGTAATAGAGCAATTGTAATTTGTAATATTACTTTTGAGGCACAGCTGAGTGAGCATAATAATTAGCTTATTTTTTTTACTGGACTGATTGCCTGCATCTGATGGTCAGTCTGAGGGGAGGGAGAAAGCCGCAGTGAGGCTGCCTCTCACCTGATTTACCGTCTTTCCGCTCTCCCTCCCACCACAGAGAAAAGGGGACACTGTCTTCCAGCTGATGGGGAACTCAAGTAACACTGCATTATTTCCGTCTCACGCACCAATTAATGTTAATTCGATGGAACACTTTACCTTCCCGGCAATAGGGCTGTTGAATCAAGTGCAACTATCGCCAACAGCAGGAAACAAATACATAAAATAGGAAAGCCTGGCTTTATTTTTTTATTTTTTGTAGAAATGTTTGGTGATCGACTAGGAAAGCCTCGGAGATCTCGATCGACTGATTGGTGACCATTGGTCTAGGCTTATATGATCATGATGATTTCTTAGGTAAGAACATTAAACCCATCTTCTCTTTGAATTATTTATTAATTATTTACAATTGTAATACAAAATATTAATGGCCACAATGTGTTCTTCAAAATATGTATTATATTTAAAAAATAATTAATAGCCCTTATCTTGAAACAAATTAAGGTTGAATAAAAAAAAGGGTTATAGTCTTAAATATTATATATTTCTAATTTTACATAGACTAAATTAATAATCATCATTAGTTAGGGCCCTATCAAACGTTTTGTTGCCTGATTCCGTTTCGTCTTCCCAATTTTCTGTTTTGTTTTTCCAGGTCTTCGCTGGCAAAAATCACATTTTAATAGAAAAACAACCAAAGTGGAAGTTAAGTCCACAACAATGCTTAAACCACTTGAGGTCTGGGAAAAAAAAACAGAGAAATTAATTTGGGATGTAGTTACCTTTTCATGTAAACGCACACCTAGCAAGTGGCTGTTGAACAGTATTTTTGTAGCACACACGATGGTAGAGTTTGCCAAACAAATACCCACTGGATTGAAGAAAATAGTCAGAACATAATTCTGCCAGATAACTACAAATTAGCCTAACATATAATCGAGAAGGCCTTTCCATCTACCAGAAGACCGTTTTCATTAGCATAATCACTAACGGCTATCCAAAGTGGTAGACCCATGCACCACACACACTGACGTTGCCGCTTCAGAAAGTTGCAGAAAAGACAAATTGATTCATTCTGTTCATGTCTTATGATAAAACAAATAAATTTCAATGCGTTTAGTTGATTCCCTACTAAGGTCAATACATGAATATTGTTGAATTCTGTTAATAATCCTGGATTCCGCGAGGGCCCTAATAATCATGAGTCGAACACAGCTCTCCATTACCTGTTGTTCCTGCAGTGATGATTTACCATCTTCATCAAATGTTTTCATAATTTATCTGCAGATAATTGCTAAAAGCCTTGGCCTACCAATTGCCTTACATAAAGCATTCACACCCCTTTGCTATGACACTCCAAATTGAGCCCAGATTCCTCCAATTTCCTTTGATCATCATTGAGATGTCACTACAACTTGGAGTCCACCTGTGTCCAATTCAATTGTTTGAACATGATTTATAAAGAAACACCTGTCAATATAAAAAGATCCCACCGCTGTTGACAGTGCATGTCAGAGCAGAAACTGTACCATAAAGTTTAAGGAACTGTCCGTAGAGCCCGGAGAGAATTGTGATGAGGCATATCAACAATAATTGGGAGATGGAAAAACAAACTACCCAGACTGCCTACAGCTGGCTGTCCAACCAAACTGTGCAACCTGGCAAGGCCCTTGGTCAGGGAGGTGACCAATAACAGTTCCTTGGCTGAGATGAGAAAACCTACCAGAATGACAACCGTCTCTACAGCACTTCACAAATCTGGGCTTTATGGAAGTGGCCAGAAACTACTCCTGAAAAAAAGGCATGTCAGCACACCTGGAGTTCACAAAACTGCACGTGAAAGACTGATAAGGCAAAAGATTGTGATCTGATGAGACAAATTGAACTCTTTGGCTTGAATGAAAAGCACCATGTCTGGAAAAAACAAGGCACACCTCATCACCCTTCGAACACCACCCTACAGTGAAGCATGGTCGTGGTAGCAACATGTTATGGGGATGCACCAGGGACTGGGAGATTGGTAAGGATAGAGGGAACAATGAATGGAGCCAAATATAGGCAAATCCTTGATAAGAACCTGCTTCAATGCAAACGACCTTGGACTTGGGCAAAGAATTACATTCCAACAGGACAACGACCCCAAACATAGACTTCATAACAATAATGTGAAAGTCCTTGAGTGGTCCAGCCAAAGCCCAGGCTTAACATTGAAAATCTGTGGAAAGACTAAGATTAATGTTCACCGCCACTCGGGGCTCCCAAGTGGCACAGTGGTCTAAGAAGCTGCATCTCAGTGCAAGAGGTATCACTAGACCCTGGTTAAATTCCAGGCTGTAGCACAACCGGCCGTGATTGGGAGTACCATAGGGCGGCGCACAATTGGCCCAGTGTCGTTCAGGGTAGGCAGTCATTGTAAATAAGAATTTGTTCTAAACTGACTTTCATAGTTAAATAAATTAACTCCCATCTAATTTAAGAGCTTGAGAAAATCTGCAGGGAAGAAAGGTAAAACGTGCAAAGCCAAGAAAGCTGTAGTTGCCACCAAAGGTCCTTCTACAAAGTATTGACTCAGGGTGTGAATACTACTGTAAATGAGGTATTTCATTCAATACAGTCGCTGCATTTTCTACAAAAATGTTTACACTGATTATGGGGTATTGCGTGTAGATGGCTGAGGAAAACAATCCATTTTGAATTCAGGCTGTAAGAACAAAATGTGGAATAAGTCGACAGGTACGAATACCTTCTCAAGGCACTGTAAGAGAGACTAGTCGGTTTGACATTTTTATAAGAGCCTGCTACTCTGGCTCAGAAGCCAGGATATGCATATTATTAGTAGATTTGGAAATTTGGATAGAAAACACTGAAGTTTCTAAAACCGTTCGAATGATGTCTGAGTATAACTTATTTGGCAGGCGAAACCGAGGGCAAACCATCCAGGATTTTTTTTTTTTTTTGGGGGGGGGGGGTCATTCTTTTCAATGGGCTTTCATTGGGAATCCAGATTTCTAAGGCAGGGGCTTGCAGTTCCCATCGCTTCCACTGGATGTCAACAGTCTTTAGAAATTGGTTGAGGTTTTTCCTTTGTGTAATGAAGTACAGCCATCCAGAACGAGGGTAACTTGAAGTGTACTGTTAGATAGAGGCGCGTGACCAGAAATGCTCGCAACACTTTCTCTTCCTGTATTGAACCAGTGTTTTTCTGGATCAAACACGCCAAATAAATGGACATTTTGGATATATATCGACGGAATTAATCGAGTAAAATGACCATGTGTGATGTTTATGGGACATATTGGAGTGCCAACAGAAGAAGCTCGTCAAAGGCGTGAATTATATTTTTATTTCTGCAGGGTTGAAATATGCTTTTCTCTTTGTTTACTGGGGTGCTATCCTCAGATAACAACATCGTTTGCTTTCGCCGTAAAGCATTTTTGAAATCTGACACGTTGGCTGGATTCATAACAAGATTAGCTTTAATTTGGTATATTAAATGTGTGATTTCATCCAAGTTTAATTTTTATAGTAATATATTTGAATCCAGCGCTCTGCATTTTCACTGGATGTTGGCTAGGTGGGACGCTACCGTCCTACATATCGCGGAGAGGTGTACAGTGGCGTGCCGTGGGCCTGGGCCTTCAGTGAGGTCCTATACAGTCCCACCTGAATTAATCCACCTCTTATTACCATCATTATGATGCCATGGCTCTAGACACTATACATTTAGACAGAAACGCAGTATAACCAGGTGTTGAGTCACCTTGAAATTTAAATTTTTATTCAGAGAATTGCAGGGGAAGAGTACAATACAGTACAGTTCAACTAATAGGCAAGAACATGGCAAGAACATAGTCGAGTGCAACAGAGTTATATTAATATTCTTCTTCTATCCATTTCTGGTCCACAAACTTTGAGGTGTAAGTCCCAAAAAAATAAAAGTGTGTTCACTAAACAGCGCATTGTCGCACCCAAAGCAGTTTCACCGTGATGATAAAGAAAACTATTCACTGAAAATTAAAAAAACAAATCATTTGCAACATAGGCTATTTGCCATTTTATTTGTTAATATATAGGCTATTAAATATTAACAAAATAAAATGCAAAACATACACACATTTAATAAAAAATAAAATGCATTATATGCCTACTCAGCAGACTGATTATTTGAACAAATTCCATCCTCCTTTCTTTCCTCAAGAAGACTTAAATGACTCTGTTGTACAGTCTATCTGTGCGTTTTAGTTCCACCAATAAGTCATTTTCTATCGACATGGAGGCTAATGCTGAAAGCAGAGTCTGTCCAGTAGCATTTCTGGAATACGTTTTGATTCGCTTTAAGGCCGAGAATGACCGCTCGACAGAAGCCGTGGACACAGGGATAGTCACTGTCACACATGCCAATGTGTAAAGTTGCCCCATGTCCTCATTCAGATTTTTCTGCTTAAGGAAATCAAGGAGATTAGAGGGACTTTTCATTTCAAAATCAGTCATAGCATACATTACAGTCAGTTCTGTTTTTAGCTTGGATAGGTCGAACAGTGTTATCCGTGACTGTTAAGCTGGAGATGGCTGTTTGCTGGATTTTTTTCCGGTAGGTCTGAAAGTGCTGGGGGTCAAGGAGAGAGAGAGAAACATTGATTTTTCGTGGTCCTGAAACCTGTTTCGTATCTGGCAAATAATATTGTCCAGAATATTGCTGTGGAGTTGTTGGTAGTATGTGCGAGGGTCTCCTTGTGCTGGGCCTCTGCGTTCGCTGGGTGAACTTGAGATGCGCGCTGTGGCATCGTAGATTTGACTGAACCTTCGCCTCTCTCGCTCAATTGTAATAGGAATTCCCAGCAGTACAGTTTGTAGTGCTTCTCGGAGCCTGTGAGCCATTGATAGCGCTAGTAGTTGGAACTTTGAAAGTGGCGAACGAACCCCTTTCCCGCCTGTGACAGGCTTTGTAGCGTCGGCCGACCTCTCCTTACAATGTCTAACTTGTCTTGAGAATGGCGTTATAATTATATCCTCGACCAAATCGATATCTTCTCCTCCTTCCGAAAAAACAGCTTAGTAGTACGTGAATTAATTTGTTTATCAAATTCAGTTTCCTAGTTCTGCATAGACCTGCCCATAGGACCTGCCTCTAAATATTGGTAATCCAATCAAAAGACGTGCACGCACTACGCCTGCTAGCTGGCTCCTGTGTAACACTGGAGCCAGCCAGCAGACGTACAATAGCCAACTCTAAAGCTGATTGGTTGACACTAAATTTTCGTTTCCATTCACTTTAAGCTACAAGCACCCACACACTGTTGATTCTGAAGGCCGGAGGGCAGATTTTAGACCACTGGTAACACATGGCTGAATATGATTGGATAAAAGATATAACAAAGACCAGCCCTCCAAATCTCAACCTGGGGCTAGAAGCAGTGTAACTAAGAGAAAAGATATGAAATGAAGAGTAACTCTTACTCTGGGGAATAATTTAATACATACTGGCACCTATCCTAGCAATAGATCGCTAGAAGATGAATATCCTTCATTCTAACGGGAGAGAACTCAAGGGACTAGCAATTTGAAGCTTATATGAAAAGGAACCTAGTTAATATGAAGTGGAAAAAGTAGCCGGCTGAAATTGAGTAGCGCTATTGGAAAACAATGCCATTGTGGATAACAAATTAAACACATTAAATATACTTTGTGGTAATATTTTAATTTACAAGTCGGGCTTATACAAAATATTATTTTGAACAATACCCTTTTATGGGGCAGACAAAGATTTGCAACACATTTGAGTTTGTCCTTGGATCAATTAACATTGACAGTTTATATACATTTAGAAGCAGTCCTTTTTATATCAGTATAATGAAGTCAGAGTTCCATTTAGAGAAGGGGGGAGTAATACACAGGTAGCAGGAGAGTTGTGTTCCACTGAGTTGACAAACAGACATTAAGATTTAGGTACTTCTCTTTTCATATTTTGTGAGGGTATTTTTGCAACCTTCTTGGTCATTTTATACCTTTCCTCCTGTTGGTTTGGGTACCTTCACAAGTCCCTTCTTGGTCGGCTTCTAAGGGGATCAGAGAGAAGAAAACAATTTGCACAGTACTGAGAGGAGTCTTTTTCTGTAGAGACAAAGAGGTCGGTCAATTAACTTCCACTGGGGGGGGGCAGTGTTCCCAGAGAGTGAACAGGGAAACACCATAAAAAAGGAACACTGCTCCCCTGGAATAAGTTTCATATAGCATTGGATTTACACCAAAATTCATAAGGAGAGTGAAACAAGTTCCAAACCAGTGCACAGAGTCCTTTGAAAAATGTTATTTGACAAAAATAGATAATTGCTAAACTAATAATATTAAAATGCATTTGGTTTGACACTAGCGAGGTACAGACCTCCACTTTAGCCTTTTTCCTTGGCATTACTATGGGAACCTCTTCCTCCCTGTCAGCACCAGAGTTTTTTTTCTGTAGACTTCTGTTTCCGCGCATTCTTCTGAAATTTCATAAACAAGACACAGGTATTGATGAGATCCAGCTCTCGCATGTTTATATATACAAAGTACCAGTCAAAAGCTCGGACCCCTACACATTCGAGGGTTTTTCTTTATCTTTACTAGACATCAAATCGATAAAACATATGGGATCATGTAGTAACACAAACACTTAAATCAAAAGACATTTTAGATTATTCTAAGTAGCCACCATTTGCCTTGACAGCCTTGCACACTCAACCAGCTTCACCTGGAATGCTTTTCCAACAGTCTTCGAGTTCCCATATTTGCTGAGCACTTGTTGGCTGCTTTTCCTTCACTCTTGGGTTGAGGTCAGGTGATTATGGAGGCCAGGTCATCTGATGCAGCACCATCACTCTCCTTCGTCAAATTGCCCTTACACAGCCTGGAGGTGTGTTGAGTCATTGTCTTGTTGAAAATACAAATTACCCGCGAAGCCCAAACCAGATGGGATGGCGTATCGCTGCAGAATGCAGTGGTAGCCATGCTGGTTAATTGTGCCTTGAATTCTAAATAAATCACACAGTATCACCAGCAAAGCACCCCACACCTCCTCGTCCATGCCTCCCGAGGGGAACGACGCGCGGAGATCCGTTCACCTACTCTGCATCACAAAGACATGGTGGTTGGAACTAAACATCTATTTTTATATGCCATTTAGCAGACGCTTTTATCCAAAGCGACTTACAGTCATGTGTGCATACATTCTACGTATGGGTGGTCCCGGGGATCGAACCCACTACCCTGGCGTTACAAGCGCCATGCTCTACCAACTGAGCTACAGAAGGACCACTATTTGGACCACTATTTGGACTGACCAAAGGATTTCAATTGATTGTGTTTCTTGGCCCAAGAAAGTCTCTTCTAATTGGTACCCTTTAGTAGTGGTTTCTTCGCAGCAATTTGAACAGTTGATGTTGAGATGTATCTGTTACATGAACTCTGAAGTATTTATTTGGGCAGCAATCTGAGGTGCAGTTAACTCTCATGAACTTATCCTATGCAGCAGAGGCAACTATGGGTCTTCCGTTCCAGTCAAGAGAGCCAGTTTCATCACAGCGACTGCACTTGAAGATGCTTTCAAAGTTCATGAAATGTTCCATATTGACTGACCTTCATGTTTTAAAGTATTGATGGACTGTCGTTTCTCTTTGCTTATTTGAGCTGGTCTTGCCATAATATGGACTTGGGTCTTTTACCAAATAGGGCTACCTTCTGTATACCGCCCCTACCGTGTCACAACACAACTGATCGGCTCAAATGCATTCAGAAAAGAAATTCCACAACTTAACCTTTAAGAAGGCACAGCTGTTAATTGAAATGCATTCTAGGTGAGTACCTCATGAAGCTGGTTGAGAGAATGTCAAGAATGTGCAAAGCTGTCAAGGCAAAGGGTGGCTACTTGGAAGAATCTCAAATATTTTGATTTGTTTAAAACCTGTTGAAAATAGGGGCACTATTTTCATTTTTGGAAAAAATAACATTCCCAAAGTAAACAGGCCATTTTGTCAGGACAAGATGCTAGAATATGCATATAATTGACAGCTTAGGATAGAAAACACTAAAGTTTCCAAAACTGTAAAAATATTGTCTGTGAGTATAACAGAACTGATATTGCAGGCGAAAGCCTGAGAAAAATCCAATCAGGAAGTGACTCATGTTTTGAAGCTCTGCGTTCTGATGCGTCCCTATTGAGCAGTGAATGGGCTATCAACCAGATTCCCCTTTCTACGTATTCCCCAAGGTGTCTACAGCATTTTGACGTAGTTTCACGCCTTTATGTTGAAGACTGAGCGTAAACGACTACATTGCGTAAGTGTCCGGCTGAGGGCTCTCAGAGTAACGCTTGCGTAATAGACAGAGGTAGCTATTTTTCCTCCCGGTCTTACGGACAATACAGCTGTCCCGGTTGATATATTATCGAATAGATATTTGAAAAACACCTTGAGGATTGATTAGAAACAACGTTTGCCATGTTTCTGTCGATATTACGGACCTAATTTGGAATATTTTCCGGCGTTGTCGTGACCGCAATTTCCGGTCGAATTCTCAGCCAAACGTGAAGAACTAATGGAGTTATTTCGGCTACAAAAATAATATTTTTGGAAAAAAGGAACATTTGCTATCTAACTAGGAGTCTCGTGAGTGAAAATATCTGAAGCTCATCAAAGGTAAACAATTTAATTAGATTGCTTTTCTGATTTTCGTGACCAGGTTGCCTGCTGCTAGCTAGGCATAATGCTATGCTAGGCTTTCGATAAACTTACACAAATGTTTGTCTTGCTTTGGCTGTAAAGCATAATTTCAAAATCTGAGATGACAGGGTGATTAACAAAAGGCTAAGCTGTGTTTCAATATATTTCACTTGTGATTTCATGAACATGAATATTTTCTTGTAATATTATTTGACTGTGGCGCTATGCTATTCAGCGGCTGCTGACTAAAATGATCCCGCGACAGGGATGGGTGACGTCAAGAAGTTAATTAACACTTGGTTACAACATGATTCCATGTGTGTTATTTCATAGTTTTGATGTCTTCACTATTGTTCTACAAAGTAAAAAATAAAGAAACCCTTTAGGTTTATTTAACCTTGAGTAGGTGTGTCAAAACTTTTACTGGTACTGCATGCATGTAAATATGCATGTAAACAATAGAGGTCTGCAATTGACCTCAATAGTCCATATGTGGCACTAAGAGCTATGTTGATGTTCCCAGAGAGTGAACAGGGAGACAGCACTAAATGGAGACCGCTCCCCTGCCTCACTGGAATGGGTTTCATATAGCACTGGATTTAAACCAAAATTAATAGAGTGTAAAACAGGTTCCGAACCAGTGCAAAGACTAGTCCTTTAATTTGACAAAAATAGATCATTGATCAAATAATATAATCTTCCAAAGCAATTTACAAGCATTTGTGTGTAGCAGTCCTACCTTGGCATCCATGGCTGCGCGGGTCTGTTTCTGTGTTTCATCTATAAGGGTCAGGTTACTCAGGTTAGAGGTGTAGATGGGCAGAGCCACTGATTGACTTTTCAAGTGGATGACCTTTATCAACGGTCCTTTCTGCAAGAGACAACACTTTATACTCAAAGAACACAATCACTCATACATTCAGGTCAAAACTATTTCTGTGAAGAAAACATTTTCAATGTTACGGCCATTTCTACCCTGTGTATCGTATCACTCAGATTAACAAGTGGCCGCAAAGGCCTTTCTTTGTCAGGATTGTAGGCACATGGGTTTAATCACACTGCTATACAGAGCAGGCAATAAGCTTAACGTACCACAGTACTATAGGCCCTGTAATCTCACCCCAGACAATAGTTATCAAAGGTGATTTTCAGACTGGGCCCACACATTTCTTTAGCATTAATAAACATTGAGTATACCTGACCATTTAGCGTATAATAAAAGTGTAAATATCTGTGTTGACGGGGTACAATTGATTAGGGAGATCAGGAAGACATCCTGGCAGTAAACTCACCTAACCCGTAGTTTTGTCACGATGGTGCTGACAGCTGAATCAATAGTCTCTGCTATTTCATCTGCAGCCATCCCAGAGTGGGCCACATAAGCCATGCTAAAACAAACAATAACATTTTACAGGAGGCAATGTGTATATAAATGAATGTACATTAATTGCCCTTGTGTGTCAGTTGCAGAGACAGGCCCCAATAGAGAGGGAGATCTGTCAGGATATATTTTGAGTCACTATGGCACCATCAGTGCCCATGTCCAACACGGACAGGGTTTGCTGAGGCGCACTTACTGACTAAGTCAGAGAGCAGGCCTCACCAGTAGCAGCCTTTCATAGAAATGGAGGTTGTTGTTCCCTGGATGGTTTTCTGGATGTCCAAGGCCAGCTTCTTGCTCTGCAGGTTCAATGACAAAGGCTCCCTAAGAAGGGGAGATGTTAAAAAAAAATTAAAAAAAATTACAAAGCCATTAGATTAGAACTCTGTAAGGGCTAGCTTAAAGGCACATTTAAATTTACAGGTGAAGTCGGAAGTTTACATTCACTTAGGTTGGAGTAATTCAAACTCATTTTTCAACCACTCCACAAATGTCTTGTGAACAAACTATAGTTTTGACAAGTCGGTTAGGACATCTAGCATGACAAGTAATTTTTCCAACAATTGTTTACAGATTATTTCACTTATAATTCATTGTATCACAATTCCAGTGGGTCAAAGTTCACATACACTAAGTTGACTGTGCCTTTCAACAGCTTGGAAAATTCCAGAAAATGATGTCATGGCTTTAGAAGCTTCTGATAGGCTAAGTAACATCATTTGAGTCAATTGGAGGTGTACCTGTGGATGTATTTCATGAATTTATCCTATGCAGCAGAGGCAACTATGGGTCTTCCGTTCCAGTCAAGAGAGCCAGTTTCATCACAGCGACTGCACTTGAAGATGCTTTCAAAGTTCATGAAATGTTCCATATTGACTGACCTTCATGTTTTAAAGTATTGATGGACTGTCGTTTCTCTTTGCTTATTTGAGCTGGTCTTGCCATAATATGGACTTGGGTCTTTTACCAAATAGGGCTACCTTCTGTATACCGCCCCTACCGTGTCACAACACAACTGATCGGCTCAAATGCATTCAGAAAAGAAATTCCACAACTTAACCTTTAAGAAGGCACAGCTGTTAATTGAAATGCATTCTAGGTGAGTACCTCATGAAGCTGGTTGAGAGAATGTCAAGAATGTGCAAAGCTGTCAAGGCAAAGGGTGGCTACTTGGAAGAATCTCAAATATTTTGATTTGTTTAAAACCTGTTGAAAATAGGGGCACTATTTTCATTTTTGGAAAAAATAACATTCCCAAAGTAAACAGGCCATTTTGTCAGGACAAGATGCTAGAATATGCATATAATTGACAGCTTAGGATAGAAAACACTAAAGTTTCCAAAACTGTAAAAATATTGTCTGTGAGTATAACAGAACTGATATTGCAGGCGAAAGCCTGAGAAAAATCCAATCAGGAAGTGACTCATGTTTTGAAGCTCTGCGTTCTGATGCGTCCCTATTGAGCAGTGAATGGGCTATCAACCAGATTCCCCTTTCTACGTATTCCCCAAGGTGTCTACAGCATTTTGACGTAGTTTCACGCCTTTATGTTGAAGACTGAGCGTAAACGACTACATTGCGTAAGTGTCCGGCTGAGGGCTCTCAGAGTAACGCTTGCGTAATAGACAGAGGTAGCTATTTTTCCTCCCGGTCTTACGGACAATACAGCTGTCCCGGTTGATATATTATCGAATAGATATTTGAAAAACACCTTGAGGATTGATTAGAAACAACGTTTGCCATGTTTCTGTCGATATTACGGACCTAATTTGGAATATTTTCCGGCGTTGTCGTGACCGCAATTTCGGTCGAATTCTCAGCCAAACGTGAAGAACTAATGGAGTTATTTCGGCTACAAAAATAATATTTTTGGAAAAAAGGAACATTTGCTATCTAACTAGGAGTCTCGTGAGTGAAAATATCTGAAGCTCATCAAAGGTAAACAATTTAATTAGATTGCTTTTCTGATTTTCGTGACCAGGTTGCCTGCTGCTAGCTAGGCATAATGCTATGCTAGGCTTTCGATAAACTTACACAAATGTTTGTCTTGCTTTGGCTGTAAAGCATAATTTCAAAATCTGAGATGACAGGGTGATTAACAAAAGGCTAAGCTGTGTTTCAATATATTTCACTTGTGATTTCATGAACATGAATATTTTCTTGTAATATTATTTGACTGTGGCGCTATGCTATTCAGCGGCTGCTGACTAAAATGATCCCGCGACAGGGATGGGTGACGTCAAGAAGTTAATTAACACTTGGTTACAACATGATTCCATGTGTGTTATTTCATAGTTTTGATGTCTTCACTATTGTTCTACAAAGTAAAAAATAAAGAAACCCATTAGGTTTATTTAACCTTGAGTAGGTGTGTCAAAACTTTTACTGGTACTGCATGCATGTAAATAATAGAGGTCTGCAATTGACCTCAATAGTCCATATGTGGCACTAAGAGCTATGTTGATGTTCCCAGAGAGTGAACAGGGAGACAGCACTAAATGGAGACCGCTCCCCTGCCTCACTGGAATGGGTTTCATATAGCACTGGATTTAAACCAAAATTAATAGAGTGTAAAACAGGTTCCGAACCAGTGCAAAGACTAGTCCTTTAATTTGACAAAAATAGATCATTGATCAAATAATATAATCTTCCAAAGCAATTTACAAGCATTTGTGTGTAGCAGTCCTACCTTGGCATCCATGGCTGCGCGGGTCTGTTTCTGTGTTTCATCTATAAGGGTCAGGTTACTCAGGTTAGAGGTGTAGATGGGCAGAGCCACTGATTGACTTTTCAAGTGGATGACCTTTATCAACGGTCCTTTCTGCAAGAGACAACACTTTATACTCAAAGAACACAATCACTCATACATTCAGGTCAAAACTATTTCTGTGAAGAAAACATTTTCAATGTTACGGCCATTTCTACCCTGTGTATCGTATCACTCAGATTAACAAGTGGCCGCAAAGGCCTTTCTTTGTCAGGATTGTAGGCACATGGGTTTAATCACACTGCTATACAGAGCAGGCAATAAGCTTAACGTACCACAGTACTATAGGCCCTGTAATCTCACCCCAGACAATAGAGTTATCAAAGGTGATTTTCAGACTGGGCCCACACATTTCTTTAGCATTAATAAACATTGAGTATACCTGACCATTTAGCGTATAATAAAAGTGTAAATATCTGTGTTGACGGGGTACAATTGATTAGGGAGATCAGGAAGACATCCTGGCAGTAAACTCACCTAACCCGTAGTTTTGTCACGA
This sequence comes from Oncorhynchus gorbuscha, assembly GCF_021184085.1. NCBI lineage: Eukaryota > Metazoa > Chordata > Actinopteri > Salmoniformes > Salmonidae > Oncorhynchus > Oncorhynchus gorbuscha. Next base: position 61,347,656 of record NC_060179.1, on the reverse strand, counting down.
TGGTGCTGACAGCTGAATCAATAGTCTCTGCTATTTCATCTGCAGCCATCCCAGAGTGGGCCACATAAGCCATGCTAAAACAAACAATAACATTTTACAGGAGGCAATGTGTATATAAATGAATGTACATTAATTGCCCTTGTGTGTCAGTTGCAGAGACAGGCCCCAATAGAGAGGGAGATCTGTCAGGATATATTTTGAGTCACTATGGCACCATCAGTGCCCATGTCCAACACGGACAGGGTTTGCTGAGGCGCACTTACTGACTAAGTCAGAGAGCAGGCCTCACCAGTAGCAGCCTTTCATAGAAATGGAGGTTGTTGTTCCCTGGATGGTTTTCTGGATGTCCAAGGCCAGCTTCTTGCTCTGCAGGTTCAATGACAAAGGCTCCCTAAGAAGGGGAGATGTTAAAACAAAAAAATAAAAAAATTACAAATCCATTAGATTAGAACTCTGTAAGGGCTAGCTTAAAGGCACATTTAAATTTACAGGTGAAGTCGGAAGTTTACATTCACTTAGGTTGGAGTAATTCAAACTCATTTTTCAACCACTCCACAAATGTCTTGTGAACAAACTATAGTTTTGACAAGTCGGTTAGGACATCTAGCATGACAAGTAATTTTTCCAACAATTGTTTACAGATTATTTCACTTATAATTCATTGTATCACAATTCCAGTGGGTCAAAGTTCACATACACTAAGTTGACTGTGCCTTTCAACAGCTTGGAAAATTCCAGAAAATGATGTCATGGCTTTAGAAGCTTCTGATAGGCTAAGTAACATCATTTGAGTCAATTGGAGGTGTACCTGTGGATGTATTTCATGAATTTATCCTATGCAGCAGAGGCAACTATGGGTCTTCCGTTCCAGTCAAGAGAGCCAGTTTCATCACAGCGACTGCACTTGAAGATGCTTTCAAAGTTCATGAAATGTTCCATATTGACTGACCTTCATGTTTTAAAGTATTGATGGACTGTCGTTTCTCTTTGCTTATTTGAGCTGGTCTTGCCATAATATGGACTTGGGTCTTTTACCAAATAGGGCTACCTTCTGTATACCGCCCCTACCGTGTCACAACACAACTGATCGGCTCAAATGCATTCAGAAAAGAAATTCCACAACTTAACCTTTAAGAAGGCACAGCTGTTAATTGAAATGCATTCTAGGTGAGTACCTCATGAAGCTGGTTGAGAGAATGTCAAGAATGTGCAAAGCTGTCAAGGCAAAGGGTGGCTACTTGGAAGAATCTCAAATATTTTGATTTGTTTAAAACCTGTTGAAAATAGGGGCACTATTTTCATTTTTGGAAAAAATAACATTCCCAAAGTAAACAGGCCATTTTGTCAGGACAAGATGCTAGAATATGCATATAATTGACAGCTTAGGATAGAAAACACTAAAGTTTCCAAAACTGTAAAAATATTGTCTGTGAGTATAACAGAACTGATATTGCAGGCGAAAGCCTGAGAAAAATCCAATCAGGAAGTGACTCATGTTTTGAAGCTCTGCGTTCTGATGCGTCCCTATTGAGCAGTGAATGGGCTATCAACCAGATTCCCCTTTCTACGTATTCCCCAAGGTGTCTACAGCATTTTGACGTAGTTTCACGCCTTTATGTTGAAGAATGAGCGTAAACGACTACATTGCGTAAGTGTCCGGCTGAGGGCTCTCAGAGTAACGCTTGCGTAATAGACAGAGGTAGCTATTTTTCCTCCCGGTCTTACGGACAATACAGCTGTCCCGGTTGATATATTATCGAATAGATATTTGAAAAACACCTTGAGGATTGATTAGAAACAACGTTTGCCATGTTTCTGTCGATATTACGGACCTAATTTGGAATATTTTCCGGCGTTGTCGTGACCGCAATTTCCGGTCGAATTCTCAGCCAAACGTGAAGAACTAATGGAGTTATTTCGGCTACAAAAATAATATTTTTGGAAAAAAGGAACATTTGCTATCTAACTAGGAGTCTCGTGAGTGAAAATATCTGAAGCTCATCAAAGGTAAACAATTTAATTAGATTGCTTTTCTGATTTTCGTGACCAGGTTGCCTGCTGCTAGCTAGGCATAATGCTATGCTAGGCTTTCGATAAACTTACACAAATGTTTGTCTTGCTTTGGCTGTAAAGCATAATTTCAAAATCTGAGATGACAGGGTGATTAACAAAAGGCTAAGCTGTGTTTCAATATATTTCACTTGTGATTTCATGAACATGAATATTTTCTTGTAATATTATTTGACTGTGGCGCTATGCTATTCAGCGGCTGCTGACTAAAATGATCCCGCGACAGGGATGGGTGACGTCAAGAAGTTAATTAACACTTGGTTACAACATGATTCCATGTGTGTTATTTCATAGTTTTGATGTCTTCACTATTGTTCTACAAAGTAAAAAATAAAGAAACCCTTTAGGTTTATTTAACCTTGAGTAGGTGTGTCAAAACTTTTACTGGTACTGCATGCATGTAAATATGCATGTAAATAATAGAGGTCTGCAATTGACCTCAATAGTCCATATGTGGCACTAAGAGCTATGTTGATGTTCCCAGAGAGTGAACAGGGAGACAGCACTAAATGGAGACCGCTCCCCTGCCTCACTGGAATGGGTTTCATATAGCACTGGATTTAAACCAAAATTAATAGAGTGTAAAACAGGTTCCGAACCAGTGCAAAGACTAGTCCTTTAATTTGACAAAAATAGATCATTGATCAAATAATATAATCTTCCAAAGCAATTTACAAGCATTTGTGTGTAGCAGTCCTACCTTGGCATCCATGGCTGCGCGGGTCTGTTTCTGTGTTTCATCTATAAGGGTCAGGTTACTCAGGTTAGAGGTGTAGATGGGCAGAGCCACTGATTGACTTTTCAAGTGGATGACCTTTATCAACGGTCCTTTCTGCAAGAGACAACACTTTATACTCAAAGAACACAATCACTCATACATTCAGGTCAAAACTATTTCTGTGAAGAAAACATTTTCAATGTTACGGCCATTTCTACCCTGTGTATCGTATCACTCAGATTAACAAGTGGCCGCAAAGGCCTTTCTTTGTCAGGATTGTAGGCACATGGGTTTAATCACACTGCTATACAGAGCAGGCAATAAGCTTAACGTACCACAGTACTATAGGCCCTGTAATCTCACCCCAGACAATAGAGTTATCAAAGGTGATTTTCAGACTGGGCCCACACATTTCTTTAGCATTAATAAACATTGAGTATACCTGACCATTTAGCGTATAATAAAAGTGTAAATATCTGTGTTGACGGGGTACAATTGATTAGGGAGATCAGGAAGACATCCTGGCAGTAAACTCACCTAACCCGTAGTTTTGTCACGATGGTGCTGACAGCTGAATCAATAGTCTCTGCTATTTCATCTGCAGCCATCCCAGAGTGGGCCACATAAGCCATGCTAAAACAAACAATAACATTTTACAGGAGGCAATGTGTATATAAATGAATGTACATTAATTGCCCTTGTGTGTCAGTTGCAGAGACAGGCCCCAATAGAGAGGGAGATCTGTCAGGATATATTTTGAGTCACTATGGCACCATCAGTGCCCATGTCCAACACGGACAGGGTTTGCTGAGGCGCACTTACTGACTAAGTCAGAGAGCAGGCCTCACCAGTAGCAGCCTTTCATAGAAATGGAGGTTGTTGTTCCCTGGATGGTTTTCTGGATGTCCAAGGCCAGCTTCTTGCTCTGCAGGTTCAATGACAAAGGCTCCCTAAGAAGGGGAGATGTTAAAAAAAAATAATAAAAAAATTACAAATACATTAGATTAGAACTCTGTAAGGGCTAGCTTAAAGGCACATTTAAATTTACAGGTGAAGTCGGAAGTTTACATTCACTTAGGTTGGAGTAATTCAAACTCATTTTTCAACCACTCCACAAATGTCTTGTGAACAAACTATAGTTTTGACAAGTCGGTTAGGACATCTAGCATGACAAGTAATTTTTTCCAACAATTGTTTACAGATTATTTCACTTATAATTCATTGTATCACAATTCCAGTGGGTCAAAGTTCACATACACTAAGTTGACTGTGCCTTTCAACAGCTTGGAAAATTCCAGAAAATGATGTCATGGCTTTAGAAGCTTCTGATAGGCTAAGTAACATCATTTGAGTCAATTGGAGGTGTACCTGTGGATGTATTTCATGAATTTATCCTATGCAGCAGAGGCAACTATGGGTCTTCCGTTCCAGTCAAGAGAGCCAGTTTCATCACAGCGACTGCACTTGAAGATGCTTTCAAAGTTCATGAAATGTTCCATATTGACTGACCTTCATGTTTTAAAGTATTGATGGACTGTCGTTTCTCTTTGCTTATTTGAGCTGGTCTTGCCATAATATGGACTTGGGTCTTTTACCAAATAGGGCTACCTTCTGTATACCGCCCCTACCGTGTCACAACACAACTGATCGGCTCAAATGCATTCAGAAAAGAAATTCCACAACTTAACCTTTAAGAAGGCACAGCTGTTAATTGAAATGCATTCTAGGTGAGTACCTCATGAAGCTGGTTGAGAGAATGTCAAGAATGTGCAAAGCTGTCAAGGCAAAGGGTGGCTACTTGGAAGAATCTCAAATATTTTGATTTGTTTAAAACCTGTTGAAAATAGGGGCACTATTTTCATTTTTGGAAAAAATAACATTCCCAAAGTAAACAGGCCATTTTGTCAGGACAAGATGCTAGAATATGCATATAATTGACAGCTTAGGATAGAAAACACTAAAGTTTCCAAAACTGTAAAAATATTGTCTGTGAGTATAACAGAACTGATATTGCAGGCGAAAGCCTGAGAAAAATCCAATCAGGAAGTGACTCATGTTTTGAAGCTCTGCGTTCTGATGCGTCCCTATTGAGCAGTGAATGGGCTATCAACCAGATTCCCCTTTCTACGTATTCCCCAAGGTGTCTACAGCATTTTGACGTAGTTTCACGCCTTTATGTTGAGAAGAATGAGCGTAAACGACTACATTGCGTAAGTGTCCGGCTGAGGGCTCTCAGAGTAACGCTTGCGTAATAGACAGAGGTAGCTATTTTTCCTCCCGGTCTTACGGACAATACAGCTGTCCCGGTTGATATATTATCGAATAGATATTTGAAAAACACCTTGAGGATTGATTAGAAACAACGTTTGCCATGTTTCTGTCGATATTACGGACCTAATTTGGAATATTTTCCGGCGTTGTCGTGACCGCAATTTCCGGTCGAATTCTCAGCCAAACGTGAAGAACTAATGGAGTTATTTCGGCTACAAAAATAATATTTTTGGAAAAAAGGAACATTTGCTATCTAACTAGGAGTCTCGTGAGTGAAAATATCTGAAGCTCATCAAAGGTAAACAATTTAATTAGATTGCTTTTCTGATTTTCGTGACCAGGTTGCCTGCTGCTAGCTAGGCATAATGCTATGCTAGGCTTTCGATAAACTTACACAAATGTTTGTCTTGCTTTGGCTGTAAAGCATAATTTCAAAATCTGAGATGACAGGGTGATTAACAAAAGGCTAAGCTGTGTTTCAATATATTTCACTTGTGATTTCATGAACATGAATATTTTCTTGTAATATTATTTGACTGTGGCGCTATGCTATTCAGCGGCTGCTGACTAAAATGATCCCGCGACAGGGATGGGTGACGTCAAGAAGTTAATTAACACTTGGTTACAACATGATTCCATGTGTGTTATTTCATAGTTTTGATGTCTTCACTATTGTTCTACAAAGTAAAAAATAAAGAAACCCATTAGGTTTATTTAACCTTGAGTAGGTGTGTCAAAACTTTTACTGGTACTGCATGCATGCATGTAAATAATAGAGGTCTGCAATTGACCTCAATAGTCCATATGTGGCACTAAGAGCTATGTTGATGTTCCCAGAGAGTGAACAGGGAGACAGCACTAAATGGAGACCGCTCCCCTGCCTCACTGGAATGGGTTTCATATAGCACTGGATTTAAACCAAAATTAATAGTGTAAAACAGGTTCCGAACCAGTGCAAAGACTAGTCCTTTAATTTGACAAAAATAGATCATTGATCAAATAATATAATCTTCCAAAGCAATTTACAAGCATTTGTGTGTAGCAGTCCTACCTTGGCATCCATGGCTGCGCGGGTCTGTTTCTGTGTTTCATCTATAAGGGTCAGGTTACTCAGGTTAGAGGTGTAGATGGGCAGAGCCACTGATTGACTTTTCAAGTGGATGACCTTTATCAACGGTCCTTTCTGCAAGAGACAACACTTTATACTCAAAGAACACAATCACTCATACATTCAGGTCAAAACTATTTCTGTGAAGAAAACATTTTCAATGTTACGGCCATTTCTACCCTGTGTATCGTATCACTCAGATTAACAAGTGGCCGCAAAGGCCTTTCTTTGTCAGGATTGTAGGCACATGGGTTTAATCACACTGCTATACAGAGCAGGCAATAAGCTTAACGTACCACAGTACTATAGGCCCTGTAATCTCACCCCAGACAATAGAGTTATCAAAGGTGATTTTCAGACTGGGCCCACACATTTCTTTAGCATTAATAAACATTGAGTATACCTGACCATTTAGCGTATAATAAAAGTGTAAATATCTGTGTTGACGGGGTACAATTGATTAGGGAGATCAGGAAGACATCCTGGCAGTAAACTCACCTAACCCGTAGTTTTGTCACGATGGTGCTGACAGCTGAATCAATAGTCTCTGCTATTTCATCTGCAGCCATCCCAGAGTGGGCCACATAAGCCATGCTAAAACAAACAATAACATTTTACAGGAGGCAATGTGTATATAAATGAATGTACATTAATTGCCCTTGTGTGTCAGTTGCAGAGACAGGCCCCAATAGAGAGGGAGATCTGTCAGGATATATTTTGAGTCACTATGGCACCATCAGTGCCCATGTCCAACACGGACAGGGTTTGCTGAGGCGCACTTACTGACTAAGTCAGAGAGCAGGCCTCACCAGTAGCAGCCCTTCATAGAAATGGAGGTTATTGTTCCCTGGATGGTTTTCTGGATGTCCAAGGCCAGCTTCTTGCTCTGCAGGTTCAATGACAAAGGCTCCCTAAGAAGGGGAGATGTAAAAAAAATAAATTAAAAAAAATTACAAATCCATTAGATTAGAACTCTGTAAGGGCTAGCTTAAAGGCACATTTAAACTTACAGGTGAAGTCGGAAGTTTACATTCACTTAGGTTGGAGTAATTCAAACTCATTTTTCAACCACTCCACAAATGTCTTGTGAACAAACTATAGTTTTGACAAGTCGGTTAGGACATCTAGCATGACAAGTAATTTTTCCAACAATTGTTTACAGATTATTTCACTTATAATTCATTGTATCACAATTCCAGTGGGTCAAAGTTCACATACACTAAGTTGACTGTGCCTTTCAACAGCTTGGAAAATTCCAGAAAATGATGTCATGGCTTTAGAAGCTTCTGATAGGCTAAGTAACATCATTTGAGTCAATTGGAGGTGTACCTGTGGATGTATTTCATGAATTTATCCTATGCAGCAGAGGCAACTATGGGTCTTCCGTTCCAGTCAAGAGAGCCAGTTTCATCACAGCGACTGCACTTGAAGATGCTTTCAAAGTTCATGAAATGTTCCATATTGACTGACCTTCATGTTTTAAAGTATTGATGGACTGTCGTTTCTCTTTGCTTATTTGAGCTGGTCTTGCCATAATATGGACTTGGGTCTTTTACCAAATAGGGCTACCTTCTGTATACCGCCCCTACCGTGTCACAACACAACTGATCGGCTCAAATGCATTCAGAAAAGAAATTCCACAACTTAACCTTTAAGAAGGCACAGCTGTTAATTGAAATGCATTCTAGGTGAGTACCTCATGAAGCTGGTTGAGAGAATGTCAAGAATGTGCAAAGCTGTCAAGGCAAAGGGTGGCTACTTGGAAGAATCTCAAATATTTTGATTTGTTTAAAACCTGTTGAAAATAGGGGGCACTATTTTCATTTTTGGAAAAAATAACATTCCCAAAGTAAACAGGCCATTTTGTCAGGACAAGATGCTAGAATATGCATATAATTGACAGCTTAGGATAGAAAACACTAAAGTTTCCAAAACTGTAAAAATATTGTCTGTGAGTATAACAGAACTGATATTGCAGGCGAAAGCCTGAGAAAAATCCAATCAGGAAGTGACTCATGTTTTGAAGCTCTGCGTTCTGATGCGTCCCTATTGAGCAGTGAATGGGCTATCAACCAGATTCCCCTTTCTACGTATTCCCCAAGGTGTCTACAGCATTTTGACGTAGTTTCACGCCTTTATGTTGAAGAATGAGCGTAAACGACTACATTGCGTAAGTGTCCGGCTGAGGGCTCTCAGAGTAACGCTTGCGTAATAGACAGAGGTAGCTATTTTTCCTCCCGGTCTTACGGACAATACAGCTGTCCCGGTTGATATATTATCGAATAGATATTTGAAAAACACCTTGAGGATTGATTAGAAACAACGTTTGCCATGTTTCTGTCGATATTACGGACCTAATTTGGAATATTTTCCGGCGTTGTCGTGACCGCAATTTCCGGTCGAATTCTCAGCCAAACGTGAAGAACTAATGGAGTTATTTCGGCTACAAAAATAATATTTTTGGAAAAAAGGAACATTTGCTATCTAACTAGGAGTCTCGTGAGTGAAAATATCTGAAGCTCATCAAAGGTAAACAATTTAATTAGATTGCTTTTCTGATTTTCGTGACCAGGTTGCCTGCTGCTAGCTAGGCATAATGCTATGCTAGGCTTTCGATAAACTTACACAAATGTTTGTCTTGCTTTGGCTGTAAAGCATAATTTCAAAATCTGAGATGACAGGGTGATTAACAAAAGGCTAAGCTGTGTTTCAATATATTTCACTTGTGATTTCATGAACATGAATATTTTCTTGTAATATTATTTGACTGTGGCGCTATGCTATTCAGCGGCTGCTGACTAAAATGATCCCGCGACAGGGATGGGTGACGTCAAGAAGTTAATTAACACTTGGTTACAACATGATTCCATGTGTGTTATTTCATAGTTTTGATGTCTTCACTATTGTTCTACAAAGTAAAAAATAAAGAAACCCTTTAGGTTTATTTAACCTTGAGTAGGTGTGTCAAAACTTTTACTGGTACTGCATGTAAATGTAAATAATAGAGGTCTGCAATTGACCTCAATAGTCCATATGTGGCACTAAGAGCTATGTTGATGTTCCCAGAGAGTGAACAGGGAGACAGCACTAAATGGAGACCGCTCCCCTGCCTCACTGGAATGGGTTTCATATAGCACTGGATTTAAACCAAAATGTGTAAAACAGGTTCCGAACCAGTGCAAAGACTAGTCCTTTAATTTGACAAAAATAGATCATTGATCAAATAATATAATCTTCCAAAGCAATTTACAAGCATTTGTGTGTAGCAGTCCTACCTTGGCATCCATGGCTGCGCGGGTCTGTTTCTGTGTTTCATCTATAAGGGTCAGGTTACTCAGGTTAGAGGTGTAGATGGGCAGAGCCACTGATTGACTTTTCAAGTGGATGACCTTTATCAACGGTCCTTTCTGCAAGAGACAACACTTTATACTCAAAGAACACAATCACTCATACATTCAGGTCAAAACTATTTCTGTGAAGAAAACATTTTCAATGTTACGGCCATTTCTACCCTGTGTATCGTATCACTCAGATTAACAAGTGGCCGCAAAGGCCTTTCTTTGTCAGGATTGTAGGCACATGGGTTTAATCACACTGCTATACAGAGCAGGCAATAAGCTTAACGTACCACAGTACTATAGGCCCTGTAATCTCACCCCAGACAATAGAGTTATCAAAGGTGATTTTCAGACTGGGCCCACACATTTCTTTAGCATTAATAAACATTGAGTATACCTGACCATTTAGCGTATAATAAAAGTGTAAATATCTGTGTTGACGGGGTACAATTGATTAGGGAGATCAGGAAGACATCCTGGCAGTAAACTCACCTAACCCGTAGTTTTGTCACGATGGTGCTGACAGCTGAATCAATAGTCTCTGCTATTTCATCTGCAGCCATCCCAGAGTGGGCCACATAAGCCATGCTAAAACAAACAATAACATTTTACAGGAGGCAATGTGTATATAAATGAATGTACATTAATTGCCCTTGTGTGTCAGTTGCAGAGACAGGCCCCAATAGAGAGGGAGATCTGTCAGGATATATTTTGAGTCACTATGGCACCATCAGTGCCCATGTCCAACACGGACAGGGTTTGCTGAGGCGCACTTACTGACTAAGTCAGAGAGCAGGCCTCACCAGTAGCAGCCTTTCATAGAAATGGAGGTTGTTGTTCCCTGGATGGTTTTCTGGATGTCCAAGGCCAGCTTCTTGCTCTGCAGGTTCAATGACAAAGGCTCCCTAAGAAGGGGAGATGTTAAAAAAAATAATAAAAAAATTACAAATACATTAGATTAGAACTCTGTAAGGGCTAGCTTAAAGGCACATTTAAATTTACAGGTGAAGTCGGAAGTTTACATTCACTTAGGTTGGAGTAATTCAAACTCATTTTTCAACCACTCCACAAATGTCTTGTGAACAAACTATAGTTTTGACAAGTCGGTTAGGACATCTAGCATGACAAGTAATTTTTCCAACAATTGTTTACAGATTATTTCACTTATAATTCATTGTATCACAATTCCAGTGGGTCAAAGTTCACATACACTAAGTTGACTGTGCCTTTCAACAGCTTGGAAAATTCCAGAAAATGATGTCATGGCTTTAGAAGCTTCTGATAGGCTAAGTAACATCATTTGAGTCAATTGGAGGTGTACCTGTGGATGTATTTCATGAATTTATCCTATGCAGCAGAGGCAACTATGGGTCTTCCGTTCCAGTCAAGAGAGCCAGTTTCATCACAGCGACTGCACTTGAAGATGCTTTCAAAGTTCATGAAATGTTCCATATTGACTGACCTTCATGTTTTAAAGTATTGATGGACTGTCGTTTCTCTTTGCTTATTTGAGCTGGTCTTGCCATAATATGGACTTGGGTCTTTTACCAAATAGGGCTACCTTCTGTATACCGCCCTACCGTGTCACAACACAACTGATCGGCTCAAATGCATTCAGAAAAGAAATTCCACAACTTAACCTTTAAGAAGGCACAGCTGTTAATTGAAATGCATTCTAGGTGAGTACCTCATGAAGCTGGTTGAGAGAATGTCAAGAATGTGCAAAGCTGTCAAGGCAAAGGGTGGCTACTTGGAAGAATCTCAAATATTTTGATTTGTTTAAAACCTGTTGAAAATAGGGGCACTATTTTCATTTTTGGAAAAAATAACATTCCCAAAGTAAACAGGCCATTTTGTCAGGACAAGATGCTAGAATATGCATATAATTGACAGCTTAGGATAGAAAACACTAAAGTTTCCAAAACTGTAAAAATATTGTCTGTGAGTATAACAGAACTGATATTGCAGGCGAAAGCCTGAGAAAAATCCAATCAGGAAGTGACTCATGTTTTGAAGCTCTGCGTTCTGATGCGTCCCTATTGAGCAGTGAATGGGCTATCAACCAGATTCCCCTTTCTACGTATTCCCCAAGGTGTCTACAGCATTTTGACGTAGTTTCACGCCTTTATGTTGAAGAATGAGCGTAAACGACTACATTGCGTAAGTGTCCGGCTGAGGGCTCTCAGAGTAACGCTTGCGTAATAGACAGAGGTAGCTATTTTTCCTCCCGGTCTTACGGACAATACAGCTGTCCCGGTTGATATATTATCGAATAGATATTTGAAAAACACCTTGAGGATTGATTAGAAACAACGTTTGCCATGTTTCTGTCGATATTACGGACCTAATTTGGAATATTTTCCGGCGTTGTCGTGACCGCAATTTCCGGTCGAATTCTCAGCCAAACGTGAAGAACTAATGGAGTTATTTCGGCTACAAAAATAATATTTTTGGAAAAAAGGAACATTTGCTATCTAACTAGGAGTCTCGTGAGTGAAAATATCTGAAGCTCATCAAAGGTAAACAATTTAATTAGATTGCTTTTCTGATTTTCGTGACCAGGTTGCCTGCTGCTAGCTAGGCATAATGCTATGCTAGGCTTTCGATAAACTTACACAAATGTTTGTCTTGCTTTGGCTGTAAAGCATAATTTCAAAATCTGAGATGACAGGGTGATTAACAAAAGGCTAAGCTGTGTTTCAATATATTTCACTTGTGATTTCATGAACATGAATATTTTCTTGTAATATTATTTGACTGTGGCGCTATGCTATTCAGCGGCTGCTGACTAAAATGATCCCGCGACAGGGATGGGTGACGTCAAGAAGTTAATTAACACTTGGTTACAACATGATTCCATGTGTGTTATTTCATAGTTTTGATGTCTTCACTATTGTTCTACAAAGTAAAAAATAAAGAAACCCTTTAGGTTTATTTAACCTTGAGTAGGTGTGTCAAAACTTTTACTGGTACTGCATGCATGTAAATATGCATGTAAATAATAGAGGTCTGCAATTGACCTCAATAGTCCATATGTGGCACTAAGAGCTATGTTGATGTTCCCAGAGAGTGAACAGGAGACAGCACTAAATGGAGACCGCTCCCCTGCCTCACTGGAATGGGTTTCATATAGCACTGGATTTAAACCAAAATTAATAGTGTAAAACAGGTTCCGAACCAGTGCAAAGACTAGTCCTTTAATTTGACAAAAATAGATCATTGATCAAATAATATAATCTTCCAAAGCAATTTACAAGCATTTGTGTGTAGCAGTCCTACCTTGGCATCCATGGCTGCGCGGGTCTGTTTCTGTGTTTCATCTATAAGGGTCAGGTTACTCAGGTTAGAGGTGTAGATGGGCAGAGCCACTGATTGACTTTTCAAGTGGATGACCTTTATCAACGGTCCTTTCTGCAAGAGACAACACTTTATACTCAAAGAACACAATCACTCATACATTCAGGTCAAAACTATTTCTGTGAAGAAAACATTTTCAATGTTACGGCCATTTCTACCCTGTGTATCGTATCACTCAGATTAACAAGTGGCCGCAAAGGCCTTTCTTTGTCAGGATTGTAGGCACATGGGTTTAATCACACTGCTATACAGAGCAGGCAATAAGCTTAACGTACCACAGTACTATAGGCCCTGTAATCTCACCCCAGACAATAGAGTTATCAAAGGTGATTTTCAGACTGGGCCCACACATTTCTTTAGCATTAATAAACATTGAGTATACCTGACCATTTAGCGTATAATAAAAGTGTAAATATCTGTGTTGACGGGGTACAATTGATTAGGGAGATCAGGAAGACATCCTGGCAGTAAACTCACCTAACCCGTAGTTTTGTCACGATGGTGCTGACAGCTGAATCAATAGTCTCTGCTATTTCATCTGCAGCCATCCCAGAGTGGGCCACATAAGCCATGCTAAAACAAACAATAACATTTTACAGGAGGCAATGTGTATATAAATGAATGTACATTAATTGCCCTTGTGTGTCAGTTGCAGAGACAGGCCCCAATAGAGAGGGAGATCTGTCAGGATATATTTTGAGTCACTATGGCACCATCAGTGCCCATGTCCAACACGGACAGGGTTTGCTGAGGCGCACTTACTGACTAAGTCAGAGAGCAGGCCTCACCAGTAGCAGCCTTTCATAGAAATGGAGGTTGTTGTTCCCTGGATGGTTTTCTGGATGTCCAAGGCCAGCTTCTTGCTCTGCAGGTTCAATGACAAAGGCTCCCTAAGAAGGGGAGATGTTAAAAAAAAAAAAAAAAAAATTACAAATACATTAGATTAGAACTCTGTAAGGGCTAGCTTAAAGGCACATTTAAATTTACAGGTGAAGTCGGAAGTTTACATTCACTTAGGTTGGAGTAATTCAAACTCATTTTTCAACCACTCCACAAATGTCTTGTGAACAAACTATAGTTTTGACAAGTCGGTTAGGACATCTAGCATGACAAGTAATTTTTCCAACAATTGTTTACAGATTATTTCACTTATAATTCATTGTATCACAATTCCAGTGGGTCAAAGTTCACATACACTAAGTTGACTGTGCCTTTCAACAGCTTGGAAAATTCCAGAAAATGATGTCATGGCTTTAGAAGCTTCTGATAGGCTAAGTAACATCATTTGAGTCAATTGGAGGTGTACCTGTGGATGTATTTCATGAATTTATCCTATGCAGCAGAGGCAACTATGGGTCTTCCGTTCCAGTCAAGAGAGCCAGTTTCATCACAGCGACTGCACTTGAAGATGCTTTCAAAGTTCATGAAATGTTCCATATTGACTGACCTTCATGTTTTAAAGTATTGATGGACTGTCGTTTCTCTTTGCTTATTTGAGCTGGTCTTGCCATAATATGGACTTGGGTCTTTTACCAAATAGGGCTACCTTCTGTATACCGCCCCTACCGTGTCACAACACAACTGATCGGCTCAAATGCATTCAGAAAAGAAATTCCACAACTTAACCTTTAAGAAGGCACAGCTGTTAATTGAAATGCATTCTAGGTGAGTACCTCATGAAGCTGGTTGAGAGAATGTCAAGAATGTGCAAAGCTGTCAAGGCAAAGGGTGGCTACTTGGAAGAATCTCAAATATTTTGATTTGTTTAAAACCTGTTGAAAATAGGGGGCACTATTTTCATTTTTGGAAAAAATAACATTCCCAAAGTAAACAGGCCATTTTGTCAGGACAAGATGCTAGAATATGCATATAATTGACAGCTTAGGATAGAAAACACTAAAGTTTCCAAAACTGTAAAAATATTGTCTGTGAGTATAACAGAACTGATATTGCAGGCGAAAGCCTGAGAAAAATCCAATCAGGAAGTGACTCATGTTTTGAAGCTCTGCGTTCTGATGCGTCCCTATTGAGCAGTGAATGGGCTATCAACCAGATTCCCCTTTCTACGTATTCCCCAAGGTGTCTACAGCATTTTGACGTAGTTTCACGCCTTTATGTTGAAGAATGAGCGTAAACGACTACATTGCGTAAGTGTCCGGCTGAGGGCTCTCAGAGTAACGCTTGCGTAATAGACAGAGGTAGCTATTTTTCCTCCCGGTCTTACGGACAATACAGCTGTCCCGGTTGATATATTATCGAATAGATATTTGAAAAACACCTTGAGGATTGATTAGAAACAACGTTTGCCATGTTTCTGTCGATATTACGGACCTAATTTGGAATATTTTCCGGCGTTGTCGTGACCGCAATTTCGGTCGAATTCTCAGCCAAACGTGAAGAACTAATGGAGTTATTTCGGCTACAAAAATAATATTTTTGGAAAAAAGGAACATTTGCTATCTAACTAGGAGTCTCGTGAGTGAAAATATCCGAAGCTCATCAAAGGTAAACAATTTAATTAGATTGCTTTTCTGATTTTCGTGACCAGGTTGCCTGCTGCTAGCTAGGCATAATGCTATGCTAGGCTTTCGATAAACTTACACAAATGTTTGTCTTGCTTTGGCTGTAAAGCATAATTTCAAAATCTGAGATGACAGGGTGATTAACAAAAGGCTAAGCTGTGTTTCAATATATTTCACTTGTGATTTCATGAACATGAATATTTTCTTGTAATATTATTTGACTGTGGCGCTATGCTATTCAGCGGCTGCTGACTAAAATGATCCCGCGACAGGGATGGGTGACGTCAAGAAGTTAATTAACACTTGGTTACAACATGATTCCATGTGTGTTATTTCATAGTTTTGATGTCTTCACTATTGTTCTACAAAGTAAAAAATAAAGAAACCCATTAGGTTTATTTAACCTTGAGTAGGTGTGTCAAAACTTTTACTGGTACTGCATGCATGTAAATAATAGAGGTCTGCAATTGACCTCAATAGTCCATATGTGGCACTAAGAGCTATGTTGATGTTCCCAGAGAGTGAACAGGGAGACAGCACTAAATGGAGACCGCTCCCCTGCCTCACTGGAATGGGTTTCATATAGCACTGGATTTAAACCAAAATTAATAGTGTAAAACAGGTTCCGAACCAGTGCAAAGACGAGTCCTTTAATTTGACAAAAATAGATCATTGATCAAATAATATAATCTTCCAAAGCAATTTACAAGCATTTGTGTGTAGCAGTCCTACCTTGGCATCCATGGCTGCGCGGGTCTGTTTCTGTGTTTCATCTATAAGGGTCAGGTTACTCAGGTTAGAGGTGTAGATGGGCAGAGCCACTGATTGACTTTTCAAGTGGATGACCTTTATCAACGGTCCTTTCTGCAAGAGACAACACTTTATACTCAAAGAACACAATCACTCATACATTCAGGTCAAAACTATTTCTGTGAAGAAAACATTTTCAATGTTACGGCCATTTCTACCCTGTGTATCGTATCACTCAGATTAACAAGTGGCCGCAAAGGCCTTTCTTTGTCAGGATTGTAGGCACATGGGTTTAATCACACTGCTATACAGAGCAGGCAATAAGCTTAACGTACCACAGTACTATAGGCCCTGTAATCTCACCCCAGACAATAGAGTTATCAAAGGTGATTTTCAGACTGGGCCCACACATTTCTTTAGCATTAATAAACATTGAGTATACCTGACCATTTAGCGTATAATAAAAGTGTAAATATCTGTGTTGACGGGGTACAATTGATTAGGGAGATCAGGAAGACATCCTGGCAGTAAACTCACCTAACCCGTAGTTTTGTCACGATGGTGCTGACAGCTGAATCAATAGTCTCTGCTATTTCATCTGCAGCCATCCCAGAGTGGGCCACATAAGCCATGCTAAAACAAACAATAACATTTTACAGGAGGCAATGTGTATATAAATGAATGTACATTAATTGCCCTTGTGTGTCAGTTGCAGAGACAGGCCCCAATAGAGAGGGAGATCTGTCAGGATATATTTTGAGTCACTATGGCACCATCAGTGCCCATGTCCAACACGGACAGGGTTTGCTGAGGCGCACTTACTGACTAAGTCAGAGAGCAGGCCTCACCAGTAGCAGCCTTTCATAGAAATGGAGGTTGTTGTTCCCTGGATGGTTTTCTGGATGTCCAAGGCCAGCTTCTTGCTCTGCAGGTTCAATGACAAAGGCTCCCTAAGAAGGGGAGATGTTAAAAAAAAATTAAAAAAAATTACAAAGCCATTAGATTAGAACTCTGTAAGGGCTAGCTTAAAGGCACATTTAAATTTACAGGTGAAGTCGGAAGTTTACATTCACTTAGGTTGGAGTAATTCAAACTCATTTTTCAACCACTCCACAAATGTCTTGTGAACAAACTATAGTTTTGACAAGTCGGTTAGGACATCTAGCATGACAAGTAATTTTTCCAACAATTGTTTACAGATTATTTCACTTATAATTCATTGTATCACAATTCCAGTGGGTCAAAGTTCACATACACTAAGTTGACTGTGCCTTTCAACAGCTTGGAAAATTCCAGAAAATGATGTCATGGCTTTAGAAGCTTCTGATAGGCTAAGTAACATCATTTGAGTCAATTGGAGGTGTACCTGTGGATGTATTTCATGAATTTATCCTATGCAGCAGAGGCAACTATGGGTCTTCCGTTCCAGTCAAGAGAGCCAGTTTCATCACAGCGACTGCACTTGAAGATGCTTTCAAAGTTCATGAAATGTTCCATATTGACTGACCTTCATGTTTTAAAGTATTGATGGACTGTCGTTTCTCTTTGCTTATTTGAGCTGGTCTTGCCATAATATGGACTTGGGTCTTTTACCAAATAGGGCTACCTTCTGTATACCGCCCCTACCGTGTCACAACACAACTGATCGGCTCAAATGCATTCAGAAAAGAAATTCCACAACTTAACCTTTAAGAAGGCACAGCTGTTAATTGAAATGCATTCTAGGTGAGTACCTCATGAAGCTGGTTGAGAGAATGTCAAGAATGTGCAAAGCTGTCAAGGCAAAGGGTGGCTACTTGGAAGAATCTCAAATATTTTGATTTGTTTAAAACCTGTTGAAAATAGGGGGCACTATTTTCATTTTTGGAAAAAATAACATTCCCAAAGTAAACAGGCCATTTTGTCAGGACAAGATGCTAGAATATGCATATAATTGACAGCTTAGGATAGAAAACACTAAAGTTTCCAAAACTGTAAAAATATTGTCTGTGAGTATAACAGAACTGATATTGCAGGCGAAAGCCTGAGAAAAATCCAATCAGGAAGTGACTCATGTTTTGAAGCTCTGCGTTCTGATGCGTCCCTATTGAGCAGTGAATGGGCTATCAACCAGATTCCCCTTTCTACGTATTCCCCAAGGTGTCTACAGCATTTTGACGTAGTTTCACGCCTTTATGTTGAAGAATGAGCGTAAACGACTACATTGCGTAAGTGTCCGGCTGAGGGCTCTCAGAGTAACGCTTGCGTAATAGACAGAGGTAGCTATTTTTCCTCCCGGTCTTACGGACAATACAGCTGTCCCGGTTGATATATTATCGAATAGATATTTGAAAAACACCTTGAGGATTGATTAGAAACAACGTTTGCCATGTTTCTGTCGATATTACGGACCTAATTTGGAATATTTTCCGGCGTTGTCGTGACCGCAATTTCCGGTCGAATTCTCAGCCAAACGTGAAGAACTAATGGAGTTATTTCGGCTACAAAAATAATATTTTTGGAAAAAAGGAACATTTGCTATCTAACTAGGAGTCTCGTGAGTGAAAATATCTGAAGCTCATCAAAGGTAAACAATTTAATTAGATTGCTTTTCTGATTTTCGTGACCAGGTTGCCTGCTGCTAGCTAGGCATAATGCTATGCTAGGCTTTCGATAAACTTACACAAATGTTTGTCTTGCTTTGGCTGTAAAGCATAATTTCAAAATCTGAGATGACAGGGTGATTAACAAAAGGCTAAGCTGTGTTTCAATATATTTCACTTGTGATTTCATGAACATGAATATTTTCTTGTAATATTATTTGACTGTGGCGCTATGCTATTCAGCGGCTGCTGACTAAAATGATCCCGCGACAGGGATGGGTGACGTCAAGAAGTTAATTAACACTTGGTTACAACATGATTCCATGTGTGTTATTTCATAGTTTTGATGTCTTCACTATTGTTCTACAAAGTAAAAAATAAAGAAACCCATTAGGTTTATTTAACCTTGAGTAGGTGTGTCAAAACTTTTACTGGTACTGCATGCATGTAAATAATAGAGGTCTGCAATTGACCTCAATAGTCCATATGTGGCACTAAGAGCTATGTTGATGTTCCCAGAGAGTGAACAGGGAGACAGCACTAAATGGAGACCGCTCCCCTGCCTCACTGGAATGGGTTTCATATAGCACTGGATTTAAACCAAAATTAATAGTGTAAAACAGGTTCCGAACCAGTGCAAAGACGAGTCCTTTAATTTGACAAAAATAGATCATTGATCAAATAATATAATCTTCCAAAGCAATTTACAAGCATTTGTGTGTAGCAGTCCTACCTTGGCATCCATGGCTGCGCGGGTCTGTTTCTGTGTTTCATCTATAAGGGTCAGGTTACTCAGGTTAGAGGTGTAGATGGGCAGAGCCACTGATTGACTTTTCAAGTGGATGACCTTTATCAACGGTCCTTTCTGCAAGAGACAACACTTTATACTCAAAGAACACAATCACTCATACATTCAGGTCAAAACTATTTCTGTGAAGAAAACATTTTCAATGTTACGGCCATTTCTACCCTGTGTATCGTATCACTCAGATTAACAAGTGGCCGCAAAGGCCTTTCTTTGTCAGGATTGTAGGCACATGGGTTTAATCACACTGCTATACAGAGCAGGCAATAAGCTTAACGTACCACAGTACTATAGGCCCTGTAATCTCACCCCAGACAATAGAGTTATCAAAGGTGATTTTCAGACTGGGCCCACACATTTCTTTAGCATTAATAAACATTGAGTATACCTGACCATTTAGCGTATAATAAAAGTGTAAATATCTGTGTTGACGGGGTACAATTGATTAGGGAGATCAGGAAGACATCCTGGCAGTAAACTCACCTAACCCGTAGTTTTGTCACGATGGTGCTGACAGCTGAATCAATAGTCTCTGCTATTTCATCTGCAGCCATCCCAGAGTGGGCCACATAAGCCATGCTAAAACAAACAATAACATTTTACAGGAGGCAATGTGTATATAAATGAATGTACATTAATTGCCCTTGTGTGTCAGTTGCAGAGACAGGCCCCAATAGAGAGGGAGATCTGTCAGGATATATTTTGAGTCACTATGGCACCATCAGTGCCCATGTCCAACACGGACAGGGTTTGCTGAGGCGCACTTACTGACTAAGTCAGAGAGCAGGCCTCACCAGTAGCAGCCTTTCATAGAAATGGAGGTTGTTGTTCCCTGGATGGTTTTCTGGATGTCCAAGGCCAGCTTCTTGCTCTGCAGGTTCAATGACAAAGGCTCCCTAAGAAGGGGAGATGTAAAAAATAAAAAAATAAAAAATTACAAATCCATTAGATTAGAACTCTGTAAGGGCTAGCTTAAAGGCACATTTAAATTTACAGGTGAAGTCGGAAGTTTACATTCACTTAGGTTGGAGTAATTAAAACTCATTTTTCAACCACTCCACAAATGTCTTGTGAACAAACTATAGTTTTGACAAGTCGGTTAGGACATCTAGCATGACAAGTAATTTTTCCAACAATTGTTTACAGATTATTTCACTTATAATTCATTGTATCACAATTCCAGTGGGTCAAAGTTCACATACACTAAGTTGACTGTGCCTTTCAACAGCTTGGAAAATTCCAGAAAATGATGTCATGGCTTTAGAAGCTTCTGATAGGCTAAGTAACATCATTTGAGTCAATTGGAGGTGTACCTGTGGATGTATTTCATGAATTTATCCTATGCAGCAGAGGCAACTATGGGTCTTCCGTTCCAGTCAAGAGAGCCAGTTTCATCACAGCGACTGCACTTGAAGATGCTTTCAAAGTTCATGAAATGTTCCATATTGACTGACCTTCATGTTTTAAAGTATTGATGGACTGTCGTTTCTCTTTGCTTATTTGAGCTGGTCTTGCCATAATATGGACTTGGGTCTTTTACCAAATAGGGCTACCTTCTGTATACCGCCCCTACCGTGTCACAACACAACTGATCGGCTCAAATGCATTCAGAAAAGAAATTCCACAACTTAACCTTTAAGAAGGCACAGCTGTTAATTGAAATGCATTCTAGGTGAGTACCTCATGAAGCTGGTTGAGAGAATGTCAAGAATGTGCAAAGCTGTCAAGGCAAAGGGTGGCTACTTGGAAGAATCTCAAATATTTTGATTTGTTTAAAACCTGTTGAAAATAGGGGCACTATTTTCATTTTTGGAAAAAATAACATTCCCAAAGTAAACAGGCCATTTTGTCAGGACAAGATGCTAGAATATGCATATAATTGACAGCTTAGGATAGAAAACACTAAAGTTTCCAAAACTGTAAAAATATTGTCTGTGAGTATAACAGAACTGATATTGCAGGCGAAAGCCTGAGAAAAATCCAATCAGGAAGTGACTCATGTTTTGAAGCTCTGCGTTCTGATGCGTCCCTATTGAGCAGTGAATGGGCTATCAACCAGATTCCCCTTTCTACGTATTCCCCAAGGTGTCTACAGCATTTTGACGTAGTTTCACGCCTTTATGTTGAAGAATGAGCGTAAACGACTACATTGCGTAAGTGTCCGGCTGAGGGCTCTCAGAGTAACGCTTGCGTAATAGACAGAGGTAGCTATTTTTCCTCCCGGTCTTACGGACAATACAGCTGTCCCGGTTGATATATTATCGAATAGATATTTGAAAAACACCTTGAGGATTGATTAGAAACAACGTTTGCCATGTTTCTGTCGATATTACGGACCTAATTTGGAATATTTTCCGGCGTTGTCGTGACCGCAATTTCCGGTCGAATTCTCAGCCAAACGTGAAGAACTAATGGAGTTATTTCGGCTACAAAAATAATATTTTTGGAAAAAAGGAACATTTGCTATCTAACTAGGAGTCTCGTGAGTGAAAATATCCGAAGCTCATCAAAGGTAAACAATTTAATTAGATTGCTTTTCTGATTTTCGTGACCAGGTTGCCTGCTGCTAGCTAGGCATAATGCTATGCTAGGCTTTCGATAAACTTACACAAATGTTTGTCTTGCTTTGGCTGTAAAGCATAATTTCAAAATCTGAGATGACAGGGTGATTAACAAAAGGCTAAGCTGTGTTTCAATATATTTCACTTGTGATTTCATGAACATGAATATTTTCTTGTAATATTATTTGACTGTGGCGCTATGCTATTCAGCGGCTGCTGACTAAAATGATCCCGCGACAGGGATGGGTGACGTCAAGAAGTTAATTAACACTTGGTTACAACATGATTCCATGTGTGTTATTTCATAGTTTTGATGTCTTCACTATTGTTCTACAAAGTAAAAAATAAAGAAACCCATTAGGTTTATTTAACCTTGAGTAGGTGTGTCAAAACTTTTACTGGTACTGCATGCATGTAAATATGCATGTAAATAATAGAGGTCTGCAATTGACCTCAATAGTCCATATGTGGCACTAAGAGCTATGTTGATGTTCCCAGAGAGTGAACAGGGAGACAGCACTAAATGGAGACCGCTCCCCTGCCTCACTGGAATGGGTTTCATATAGCACTGGATTTAAACCAAAATTAATAGTGTAAAACAGGTTCCGAACCAGTGCAAAGACGAGTCCTTTAATTTGACAAAAATAGATCATTGATCAAATAATATAATCTTCCAAAGCAATTTACAAGCATTTGTGTGTAGCAGTCCTACCTTGGCATCCATGGCTGCGCGGGTCTGTTTCTGTGTTTCATCTATAAGGGTCAGGTTACTCAGGTTAGAGGTGTAGATGGGCAGAGCCACTGATTGACTTTTCAAGTGGATGACCTTTATCAACGGTCCTTTCTGCAAGAGACAACACTTTATACTCAAAGAACACAATCACTCATACATTCAGGTCAAAACTATTTCTGTGAAGAAAACATTTTCAATGTTACGGCCATTTCTACCCTGTGTATCGTATCACTCAGATTAACAAGTGGCCGCAAAGGCCTTTCTTTGTCAGGATTGTAGGCACATGGGTTTAATCACACTGCTATACAGAGCAGGCAATAAGCTTAACGTACCACAGTACTATAGGCCCTGTAATCTCACCCCAGACAATAGAGTTATCAAAGGTGATTTTCAGACTGGGCCCACACATTTCTTTAGCATTAATAAACATTGAGTATACCTGACCATTTAGCGTATAATAAAAGTGTAAATATCTGTGTTGACGGGGTACAATTGATTAGGGAGATCAGGAAGACATCCTGGCAGTAAACTCACCTAACCCGTAGTTTTGTCACGATGGTGCTGACAGCTGAATCAATAGTCTCTGCTATTTCATCTGCAGCCATCCCAGAGTGGGCCACATAAGCCATGCTAAAACAAACAATAACATTTTACAGGAGGCAATGTGTATATAAATGAATGTACATTAATTGCCCTTGTGTGTCAGTTGCAGAGACAGGCCCCAATAGAGAGGGAGATCTGTCAGGATATATTTTGAGTCACTATGGCACCATCAGTGCCCATGTCCAACACGGACAGGGTTTGCTGAGGCGCACTTACTGACTAAGTCAGAGAGCAGGCCTCACCAGTAGCAGCCTTTCATAGAAATGGAGGTTATTGTTCCCTGGATGGTTTTCTGGATGTCCAAGGCCAGCTTCTTGCTCTGCAGGTTCAATGACAAAGGCTCCCTAAGAAGGGGAGATGTAAAAAAATAAAAAAAATAAAAAATAAAAAATTACAAATCCATTAGATTAGAACTCTGTAAGGGCTAGCTTAAAGGCACATTTAAACTTACAGGTGAAGTCGGAAGTTTACATTCACTTAGGTTGGAGTAATTAAAACTCATTTTTCAACCACTCCACAAATGTCTTGTGAACAAACTATAGTTTTGACAAGTCGGTTAGGACATCTAGCATGACAAGTAATTTTTCCAACAATTGTTTACAGATTATTTCACTTATAATTCATTGTATCACAATTCCAGTGGGTCAAAGTTCACATACACTAAGTTGACTGTGCCTTTCAACAGCTTGGAAAATTCCAGAAAATGATGTCATGGCTTTAGAAGCTTCTGATAGGCTAAGTAACATCATTTGAGTCATTTGGAGGTGTACCTGTGGATGTATTTCAAGGCCTACCTTCAAAATCAGTGCCTCTTTGCCTGACATCATGGGAAAATCAAAAAGAAATCGGCCAAGACCTCAGAAAAACAATTGTAGACCTCCACAAATCTGGTTCATCCTTGGGAGCAATTTCCAAACAGCTGAAGGTACCACGTTCATCTGTACAAACAATAGTAAGCAAGCATAAACACCATGGGACCACGCAGCCGTCATACCGCTCAGGAAGGAGACCCGTTCTGTCTCCAAGAGATGAATGTACTTTGGTGCAAATCAATCCCAAACAGCAGCAAAGGATCTTTTGAAGATGTTGGAGGAAACAGGTACAAAAGTATCTATATCCACAGTAAAACTAATTCTATATCGACAACAGGAAAGGCCGCTCAGCAAGGAAGAAGCCACTGCTCCAAAACCGCCATAAAAAAGCCAGACTACGGTTTGCAACTGCACATGGGGACAAAGATCGTACTTTTTGGAGAGATGTCCTCTGATCTGATCAAACAAAAATAGAACTGTTCACAAAATATATGGCACCGTGAGGGAGGAAAATTACGTGGATATATTGAAGCAACGTCTCAAGACATCCGTCAGGAAGTTAAAGCTTGGTCGCAAATGAGTCTTCCAAATGGACAATGACCCCAAGCATACTTCCAAAGTTGTGGCAAAATAGCTTAAGGACTCAAAGTCAAGGTATTGGAGTGGCAATCAGAAAGCCCAGACCTCAATCCTATAGAAAAAGTATGTGTGAGCAAGGAGGCCTACAAACCTGACTCAGTTACAGCAGCTCTGTCAGGAGGAACGGGCCAAAATTCACCCAACTTATTGTGGGAAGCTTGTGGAAGGCTACCCGAAACATTTGACCCAAGTTAAACAATTGAAAGGCAATGCTACCAAATACTAATTGAGTGTATGTAAACTTCTGAACCACTGGGACTGTGATGAAACAAATAAACCACTATCATTCTGACATTTCACATTCTTCAAATAAAGTGGTGACCTAAGGCAGGGAATTTTTTACTAGGATTAAGTGTCAGGAATTGTGAAAAACTGAGTTTAAAATGTATTTGGCTATGGTGTATGTAAACTTCCGACTTCAACTGTATAAGAGGACATGTATTTCAAAACCAGGGAACAGCACTAGGGGCTATGTTGATGTTCCCAGAGAGTGAACAGGGAGACAGCACAAAAAGGATACCACTCCCCTGCCTCACTGGAATGAGTTTCATATAGCAATGGAGTCAAACCAAAATTCATACTGAGAGTGAACCAGGTTCCGAACCAGTGCCAATATGAGTCTTTAAATAGATTTCATTTGACTAAAAGAGGTAAGGTGATCAACCAACAATATTTACAAGCTTACTTCTTTCTCTCGTAGAAGTGCTTGCCGATGTGCGAGGACAGCAGGCGGCGAATGCGGTCGTCTGAAAGAAACATGTCAAAGTTCCCCAGCAGCCGTCGTTTGGCTTCAAAGGGCTTGTACTCAGTCCTCAGTGTCTTGTAAGAGATCACCTAAAGAAAGACAAAGGGATATGCCTGGATGAGTTGTGTCTCGTGCACCAAGAAGTAAACGAGGACCATATCATAAGTAATCATCATTATTTACATACATTTTAAGTATGACAGTAAGTAACTGTCTCAAAGTTGGAGCGACAGACTCCAATAGGGAGGAAAGTCCGTCTGGATATATTTAGAGTCACAGTGGCACTAATACACTTGTTTAACAAGCAATGCCTAATTTTCGCCTAATTCTCTCATCCTGAAAACAAACCACATACTTTTGAGGGAACATTTCACACATATTGCCAGGATCCAGTAAGCTTCTTATAACTTGAGGAACAGCAAGGAGTCATATACCAGTTAATACTATAGCTAGCAAGATGCTTAATAATACTAATAACACTTGTTCCACCACACTTTCTCCCCCACCTCAAACTTTCCAAATGAAAGTTGTTTTTCGGTTACAGCAACACCTAGTCGCAGTGGTCAGACTTCTCACCTACCTGTTTGATATCATTCAGGGGATGCACTGCTGTAACTGGCAAACTGCCTTTCCACCCTCCCGCTGTCTTTCCAGAGTGCATGCTGATGCTGTAACTAGCAAATTGGTTGTCTCTTCATTCTTCTGTCACATGCTGCATTCTGTTATGTGAACATTTGGCCGAGCCTTGGATACAGCCAGTATTGCGCCTCACTCAAAGCCCCCCTCTTTTCTCATTGGATCTACACAAATCACATAGGTATCCTATTTTGGATTCAAAACAGCGAATTTCGCCAGAAGGTGACTAGCATGCATCCCCGATTGGAGGATAAGGTAAGCACTTTTAATGTCTAGAAAAGCCTTGTATAAATACAATTATAGTATTTAGAAATAACCCCCCCCCCCCTCAGGACCTTCTTGCAGAACTGCTGGATCTGGTCAGGGGTCATCTCTGGTGTAGATGCCATGAGGCAATGGGCTGAGTGACTTGTGATTAGTACAACAGCTTCACCACCTATACTCCAGAACAGTGTGTTGCTGGAGAAACACACTTTTTCCATAGATATTCTTGTATTATGTAGCCATGTTGCTCTGTACTGTGTGGGCAAAGGGACTCACACGAGGATGGTCTGGGTCTGCTTGAGGATCTGCCATAGAGGGAGGGAGGGGTGTTGACTCTCGTCCAGGAGCAGAGTCTGGGGTGGATTTGGTCTTCAGGAAAGCCTGCAGTGCTCTTAACAGCCTTCTTTACATAGCAATACAATGAGAACGTGTTTAGAAAATCTCCAACATGACAAATTCATATTTCGGTTATTTTGTGCAAATAGATCTATCAAATGCAAATAACCAGCCTCATTTGCTCTGCTGAGAAAGCTAACGCGGATACGCTAGCTAACTTTAACTAGTTACAACTTTTTCACTTTGCGCCTAACGACGCCTAATGACTAAGAGTTGAGAAGGGTCGCTACAAAAGCACTTTCACCAAGATAACCAATTGAGGGGGGTGTACAACTTTTATCCTTGATAATGTATTCACAGCGTTCCTCGTTGAGATACATAAAGAGTCACTTGCCTCGTGTCGTACTATCCTAATGCACAAGCAACCTAGCTTGCTAGCCAGCGAGTTGCTAACTCCAAAGAAAGGTGGTTTACACAATATAACCAACTGATATCACCCCCACTTTTCCTAGCACGCAAATAACAACTATACTATTGTCGAAGAAGCCCTTATGAAAGTTGCGTTAATACATTACCTGCACCCGGTCCAGAGGCAAATCCTCCTGTATGTCTGCCATAGTACTTTCTTCACGTTTCTCCAGGTTGCGCATGCGCAAATGGTTTACGTCACTTTTGAAATTGAAACATTCCAACTTTATTTGCAAGAAGTTTGTGGACAATTTCTGCACACTTCTTTCTACATACAAGATTCAAAAAGGCTAAATGAACATTGTAAGAAATTGAGAATAAACAGAGCTTTTACTTTTATTCCTCAGTTTGATACTTTATTTTCATTGTTGTTGGTAACGTGACAACACATGATCACAACAGGAACCATGTTTGTTTGATTGTGTGTGTGAACATACCAGATAGGATTTGGTATGGGGATGTCTACAACCAAAATATTAACATTTTGGTTTAATATTTTGGATTTGAATGGGTATAACTAGCTAACTCTGGTCCAAAGTGATGCAACCGGATGCAACGCCAGTCCCTTCCTTTCCAAACAAAGTAACACTGCATACATTCCCATTTCCAAAACAAAAAGTGGACCAGCGCAGAGTGAGGTTGGCTTAGGAAAGGGTAGCGGCTACATTAGTGGCATAGCTGAGCTCTCAATATGAGAAAGCTGACACACTGGACTTGTCTTTCTTTAATATTGTTCATCATAAAAACTGATTCAGTCACTTTTTACAGTTTCTTCTTTATTTTCAAACTTGATTTGTTCTCCTCCTCCTTCTCTTCCTCATACTCTTCAGGAGAGAGTGGTATGTAAGAGGGGGTGGCTGGCTAAGTCGGCGTCAGCAGCTTCCTCTGTCATGACAACTGTCCCAGGATTCCATGCTGGTTCACATTAGTCCTTCTCTGGTACCAACTTCAGCACTTTGCCAATAGCAATGGTTTTGCCTGAAAAGGGAGGCAATTACATAGTTATAAAAATGAGTTAGTATTCCATTTGGCAATAGTTTTCTAATATATCAAGTAGAAGCTTCTTCATATTCATCAATAGAAACAATAAATGGGGAAAAACAATATCACAGGAACAGACACACAGACACACACACTACCTTCATCTCGTAGGGTGAACCTCCCCATCTGTGGGAAGTCTTTGAAGGTCTCCAGGCAGATGGTTCCGGCACACCGAAGTCGGGCGATGCACACCTGGTCCTGTTTGACAAAGCGAGGTCGTGTCTTGCTCTTCTCACCTGTCTTCTTGTCCACTAGACAAATTAAGGCCTGATGAGAGAATTTAATTAAAAACAGGTTTATTTACTAATGAGCATTATTCACTGACAGAGAAGATACCTGTGGTTGGCAAACTATAATTGGATAGAGACCCGGTCAGATTAGGAGATGTAAACAAGCTAATGTAACTTAGTAACTCACTGTGATTTGTACTTCTTCAATACAGGTGTGGATGTGTAGGACTGCGTTGTAACCTGGGCAGATTATGGATTTATGCTCAATGATGACGATCTAAAAACAAAGTAAAAAAACAGCAGAGAAATTAGCAGAGGTGCAAGTACTAGAGTTTACATATTTAGTCAGCTCAATCTAGCATTAAGGTTGGGTAGGTTACTTTTAACTGTAATCCATTAGGGTTACCTGTCATCAGTAATGAAACGTTTGGATTACCCAAACTCAGTACCATAGTCTAATTACTTTCAGTTACTTTTGGATTACATCTCCCTTAAGAGGCATTAGAAGACAAAAATAATCCATCAAACACATTTGGTGTGTCATCAGTAGGTTAACGTTTTACGTCATTAATCTTCTTCTGGAGGCAGCTCTGCAGAGCGGTTAGTAGCTGGCACAGCCAAAAAGTCATAAAATATATTTTTAAACCAGTGGCGGTTGGTGCCATTTAAGATTAGGGAGGAAACGTTTTTTTAATGAGCATGGCCTTATTTCTATTAAAGCATATTGGATGACTGTCATTCATATTCCATTCACCCAGCTCAATGTAACATCGATAGGTTAAGGCTACTACATGATAGTCAAATTTTCCCTATACCCATTATGAGGATTCTACAACAGCCTACAAATTAAAGTATATTTATATATAAAACGTAGGTGCACATGAGAGACAAATTGGAGTAATCAAGGTGACAGACAGTGACACAGTCAATACTGCCTTGCACACTCTTGCCTGCATCTAGCTGATCTAGGGTATAATCATTCATCCAAACTGTTGCCAAAACAAGAGTTACTATTGGACAAATTCAGGTAAGTCTAGTTTTCGTTTAGTTTGCTTCCATTTACCAAATATTTTTTCAACAGAATCGGCAGCATGAACACACCCCTGATCATCCGCACACAAAGTTCACTTTCATTACAGCCACATACAAACAGCATCATCACGTTGCTTGTGGTATAATTCCTTCTCGCATCTACTCACTCTCCTACTTTCACATTTTCTCTTTGCTTGTGGACTTCAGTGCACAACACAACATCTGTCTGTGATCAGTCAACAACAACAAAAAACTCTCCAAGCCAAACCTTCATACCATAACCGTTAAACGATGCGCACAGCACACAGTTGAAGTCGGAATTTTACATACACCTTAGCCAAATACATTTAAACTCAGTTTTTTACAATTCCTGACATTTAATCCTAGTAACAATTCCCTGTCTTAGGTCAGGTAGGATCACCACTTTATTTTAAGAATGTGAAATGTCAGAATAATGGTAGAGAGAATTATTTATTTCAGCTTTTATTTATTTCGTCACATTCCCAGTGGGTCAGAAGTTTACATACACTCAATTAGTATTTGGTAGCATTGCCTTTCAATTGTTTAACCTGGGTCAAACGTTTCAGGTGGCCTTCCACAAGCTTCCCACAATAAGTTGGATGAATTTTGGCCCATTCCTCCTGACAGAGCTGCTGTAACTGAGTCAGGTTTGTAGGCCTCCTGGCTCGCACACACTTTTTCAGTTCTGCCCACAAATTTTCTATGGAATTGAGGTCAGGGCTTTGTGATGGCCACTCCAATACCTTGACTTTGTTGTCCTTAAGCCATTTTACCACAACTTTGGATGAATGCTTGGGGTCATTGTCCATTTGGAAGACCCACTTGCAACCAAGCTTTAACTTCCTGACTGATGTCTTGAGATGTTGCTTCAATATATCCAAATAATTTTCTTTCCTCATGATGCCTATTTTTTGTGAAGTGCACCAGTCCCTCCTGCAGCAAAGCACCCTAACAACATGATGCTGCCACCTCCATGCTTCACGGTTGGGATGGTGTTCTTCGGCTTGCAAGCATCCCCCTTTTTCCTCCAAACATAACAATGGTCATTATGGCCAAACAGTTCTATTTTTGTTTCATCAGACTAGAGGACATATCTCCACAAAGTACGATCTTTGTTCCCATGTGCAATTGCAAACCGTAGTCTGGCTTTTATATGGCGGTTTTGGAGCAGTGGCATCTTCCTTGCTGAGTGGCCTTTCAGGTTATGTCGATATAGGACTTGTTTTACTGTGGATATAGATACTTTTGTACCTGTTTCCTCCAGCATCTTCACAAGGTCCTTTGCTGTTGTTCTGGGATTGATTTGCTATTTTCGCACCAAAATACATTAATCTCTAGGAGACAGAACGTGTCTCATTCCTGAGCGGTATGGTGTTTATACTTGCATTCTATTGTTTGTGCAGATGAACAAGGTACCTTCAGGCGTTTCAAAATTGCTCCCACGGATAAACCAGACTTGTGGAGGTCTACAATTTGTTTCTGAGGTCTTGGCTGATTTCTTTTGATTTTCAAGCAAGGAGATGTCAAGCAAAGAGGCACTGAGTTTGAGGTAGACCTTGAAATACATCCACAGGTACACCTCCAGTTGACTCAAATGATGTCAATTAGCCTATCAGAAGCTTCTAAAGTCATGACATTTTCTGGAATTTTCCAAGCTGTTTAAAGGCGCAGTCAACTTAAGGTATGTAAACTTCTGACCCACTGGAATTGTGATACAGTGAATTTATAAATGAAATGATCTGTCTGTAAACAATTGTTGGAAAAATGACTTGTGTCATGCACATAGTAGATGTCCTAACCGACTTGCCAAAACTATAGTTTGTTAACAAGACATTTGTGGAGTGGTTGAAAAACGAGTTAATGACTCCAACTTAAGTGTATGTAAACTAACGACTTCAACTGTGTGTGTGTATATATATATATATATATATATATATGTTTGTTTTTTTAACAATTAAATACAAATAAGAAAACCTAAGCAACTAATAATAACAACGCAAGCCTATACATACACTTTCCAGCTCATTCATTACTGCTGCAGTGCTTGTTGTTGCGCTGAGTGGAAATAAGAAGAACGCACATTTTATTGCTTATAAAAGTGGTGTGCTGCTATACAAAGTTGACAGTGCTGAGTAAGAACTTAAACAAGAAGTCATAAAAACAGCAGTTCTTTGCTGTATTCATTGACAGTCTCTCTCTATTCGTGATTTTAAACATTTTGAAATCTCACAGTATTAACTTTGCTGTAGCTTTCTTTTATGTGTGCTACGTTCCAGCAGACACGGTCATCTGAGCCATCCGATTGGCCAGCAGTACAGCTATTGTGCACTTGATTTGCTCTCTGGGCCTGCCAGAAAGGCAGTTTGTACCTTCAGACAAATTAAATTGTTCAAAATCGCAACAGTTCGCCTACCCGGGGCGGAGGGCAGCTGAATTGGGTGCACCTACAGCCAACAGCCCGAGACCATTTTCTTTACAAGAACACAAGGCTTTATCTTTGGGTTTTTGGAAATCGACCAGTCGGTGACCATTGCTCTAAAAAGTTGTGAAGTTCAATCTCATGCTTCTCTCTGTGGGCACACCCGCAGTTTAGAGGGAACTTTGGTCATAACGTATTTTCCGCAAACATTCTTTCTGAATTTAAAAGTTAGTCCAATAAGTAATTAACTAGTTTTTCAAAAGTATCTGTAATCTGACAACAATATTTTTGCCGGTAACGTAACTGATTAGTTTGGGGGGTTTTGTAATCAGATTACATGTAATCAGTTACTCCCCAACCCTGCCTAGTATCACTATCATTTAGCATTTCTATAATGCAGCGTATCTTCTTAAGATGATCCTAGACAATAATAATATATGCCATTTATATAGCAAACTCTTATCCAAAGCAACTTACAGTCATGCGTGCATACACTGTACATTGTACGTACGGGTGGTCCCGGGGATGGAACCCACTATAACAAATCAAATTCT
Source organism: Oncorhynchus gorbuscha (assembly GCF_021184085.1). Lineage (NCBI taxonomy): Eukaryota > Metazoa > Chordata > Actinopteri > Salmoniformes > Salmonidae > Oncorhynchus > Oncorhynchus gorbuscha. The sequence goes on along the minus strand of NC_060179.1, from coordinate 61,315,041 downwards.
ATACTGGCATTGCAAGCGCCATGCTCTACCAACCAAGCTACAGAGGACCTTAGACCTGTCCTAAGGAGCGTAGGCTACCTGGGCATCAAAGGTGCGTCCGGAGTGGCAGAGGTTCTCAGCGTTACAGAGGATGAAGCCAGGCAGAATCTCCTCTTCCTCGATGCCCTTCAGCCTTAGCTTCAGGTTCTCCCCAGGAACAGCTTCATCTGTCTCCACCTCATCAGACAGCAGGCTCAGCACCTCCACTGTGTGCTGAGGGTAGGGATAACACATCACATGTATTATAGTGCTATATATACAGTATATGTTATACATCAAGTATTATATTAGTATCCTTAAATGGCAAGATAAACTGGGTCTGGAAAGGGAAATATAATCATTAGAACCTGAAGTAACACCTTTAACACGTTGGAGAATCCAAAACAGATGTGCATTTTAAATGTTGGAAGTTTGGAGTCCCTTTCACAATTTACATTTTAATTATTTAGCAGAGGTTCTTCTGCGCAGCATCTGCCAAATTAGTAAAAAGTAGATGTAAATTGTGAAAGGGGCTGCTGTACACTTGTGTAATGTATACTCTCCAGGAGCAGGACAGATGAATGACCTATGGAGAGCCTTACCCTGTTAGGCATCATGACCAGCTGCTGGGCTTTGGCAATGGAGCCAGACTCCAGCTTCCCCAGGATCACCGTGCCCATATCCTGAGCAAAGAGCACAACCAAGACCAGGTTAAAGGTTATGCTATCAGTTCAAGTCAGTGGCCTTGTGGTTAGTGTCCTCCCTGAGATTGGAAGGTTGTGAGTTCTATCCCTGGCCGAGTCATACAAAAGACTGTAAAAATGGGACCCGATCCGTCTCTGCTTTGCACTCAGCGAGATAGTTTAGGCAGAAGAACCTGCAATAGACCCGCGTCCTCTCCAGGGGGTGTTGTACATCAAGCTGCCTCATGCTACAGAAACAGGAGGCTCCTGTTCCTATGAGCAATTCCGGCTCCCACAAGGGTACTTACTATCAGTTAAAGAAAATTGTATCATTACATTACATCCTTTTTTCCCCGTTCTCATCCTCTGCTCCCATCTAAGAGGTGTTAATAATTTGGTGGGTGCTTATACTTGTCCTATTTCAAAATTTGATTTTTGTATACCCCAACTCCCCCTGAGACACCCTCAGAGAGTGGGGTCACGGCCAGGGTCTGCCATTAACAACAGTGACCCTGGAGCAATTAGGGTTAAGTGCCTTGCTCTAAGGCACATCAACAGATTGGTATTAAGTGTTAGGAAGGACACTGGAGTTTGCAAGATCACCTTGATATTGAATGAATTAATTAATGAAATTAAAACTAAAATGGATTCCAGCTGGGAGATTAAAATGGTTGTTAAAAAAGCCAGAAAGTTTTTGGTTCCTTTCCTTTTTATGCTACCACCTAAGATGCCATATATTCAGTGTCCTAGCACTAAGCTGTTGACCCCCTGTTCTACTGTACTGTAGTGAAGTTAGAAAAGGCCCACTGCCAGCTAGTCTAACAATCTAACCATCCCCCAATTAACTGGACCGTAATTCCATTATATCAACTGAATAGAAGACCTAGTTAGAGCTCCTGGGTTTCATAACACCCTGCAGTGTGTATGTGTATAGAAAACCTGCTGAGACAGCTATACAATATCTTAATTCCATCACGTTCCCTGCCTTTTAACATGTTCCAAAACACACCCACACACTGATGACACCGGTGCCAGAAAGCTAAATTGTCTTGTGGAGAAAATGGCTGTGCTCTGCAGTCCTTGGCTACAGTAGAGAGGACTTGGAAGGACACCCTGATGTTGGAAGGCCAGAGTGCAATTGTGTGTGTGTGTGTGTGTGTGTGTGTGTGTGTGTGTGTGTGTGTGTGTGTGTGTGTGTGTGTGTGTGTGTGTGTGTGTGTGTGTGTGTGTGTGTGTGTGTGTGTGTGTGTGTGTGTGTGTGTGTGTGTGTGTGTGTGTGTGTGTGTGTGTGTGGTGTAGCAGCTGCATAGTCCTGCGTTATCGTTATCTTTTGGAAGTCATTTCATAAAACGTTGGCAAACTCTTGAGATAATAATGGATTATTAATTACTACAGAATAAAATGGCCTGACTTGATTCAAATGTATGCTAGCTATGCTGTTAAGTGCAATACAGAGCTAAGAGATATGTAACTGGGATAACTCATGACAGCAGTTGCACTCACCTTGTATTTGTCTACGATGGGTAATCTGACGGGGCCGTCTATGATTCTGTTGAAGCTTGGCAGGCTGTCAAGGTGTGGGATGAATGGCAAACCCCTTGTAACGAAGAATAATTAGGACAATAAATTATTATCTTTTCTAATACTACATATTATGGATTTTAAATTATTGTGGGAATAGAGAACTTTTATAGCTTCAGAAAAGTTAGCAGAGCTACATTGATTTGATGGTCTGATATGAAAATGAAGACTTGACAAGCAACCGTCACTCAGCACCCACAAAGCGATTGACTTTCATGTACTTTTGGCAAAGAACAGAATGGGGGTTGACTTACGTGTACCACGTGCACTCCTCTATGGGGTCCTTCAAGTTGGCTCCCGTTAGCCCAGAGCAAGGCATGAAGTAGATGTCCTTCTTTGGGTTGAAGCCCACCTTCTTCAGAAATGGCACTAATTTCTCTTTACATTCCTCATACCTGTAGTGGAGAGGGAGGAGGATGGGTTATTTTACTGAGTTAAATATCAATGTTACAATGTTAACTAATTGAGGAACACAATCTCTTTCCTATTCTATGACTGTCTGTCATAACCAGCCATGCAGCATGAGGGTCAATGAACACATTGGATGGGATACTGTAGATTCTGCATTTGGCTTTAAATATAAATTTTGTTTCTCTCTACCAAGATACATGTCGGTACATTGTACTGAGTCACCTTTCCAAGCTCCAGTTGACGGTGGGGTCATCCATCTTGTTGACGAGGATGATGAGGTGCTTGACTCCAGCCGTCTTGGCTAGCATGGCGTGCTCCCGCGTCTGGCCTCCCTTCTCAAAGCCTGTCTCAAACTCTCCTTTTCTGGCCGAGATCACCTGACCACAACATAGGGTTACGTTAGACTAGCATAGGGTGCAGAAGATACTGATAAACAACTAGGGTACACCATAATGTACTGTACATACTTGTCTGTCATTATCTACAGTGTCGTTTTCAAAACGAAAATACATGTTAGAATCTACCCTCTCATTATACAGTAAGTCAGTCCTCTTCTTCTCATAAAAAAAAATCTAGTTATAAAAAAATGCAGTCCCAGTCAACTTGTACGCGACCAATAAACTATGATTTGATAATGGCAACTTTCCAACTACCTAACTAACAGGGACACATGGGTCTGTTTTGCCTTGTCCCAGCAGATAGGAAAAGTGAACAATACAATTCCTTCTGCTAAGCATTGTTTAGTAAAACTCACCAGCACTGCCAAGTCAGCCTGTGATGCACCACCAATCATGTTGGGGACAAAGCTTTTGTGGCCGGGGGCATCCAGGATAGTAAAGTGCTTTTTCTCTGTCTCAAAGTAGGCTCTCCCCACCTCCACCGTCTTCCCCTTGTCTCTCTCCTCCTGGTTAGTGTCCAGGGCCCAGGACAGGTACCTGGGGAGCAGAAAAACAAATCTGAGTGCCTAAAATGTATGATTAAAAACAGGCTACCATATTTTCTCATGTCATACCCAAGATGAAAAAGTAATATGCAAAATTTTCAGAATGATTTTGTATTATTTTCAATCATACACATAACTGAATCTAGTCACAACAGAAGGTAAGCTCACCATGTTTCTCTGTTTTTTTCTTTTGCTTCTCTTTCATATTTCTCCAGGGTTCTTTTCTCCACCATACCTGTCAAATACCTACGATAAGAAAGAAAAACAGACATTGTCTGATCTGATAAATATAGGAAAACATTTTATTTGTTAGGTAGCCATGGCATTAATAGCAATGGTTATCATACTGTAGAAGAAAATGATAAGCTATCTTCAGTAACCTGAATGTAGGCATAGTTATTGATAACCATGTTATTACTCACATGATCTGTCCCCCAATTGTTGATTTACCAGCATCTGAAAAAAAAATAATAATCCTCAATTCAAATGAACACACAGGTCATTTCTAAGAGCCATTTCCCTGTGCCCAGGGAGAACAAACAATATACAAAAGAAAACCATGAGGTAATAGTATACAATAGGGACGGACCCACATGACCGATGAACACCACATTGACATGCTCCTTCTTCGGGGCATTTGGTGGGAGCGGGATTACTTTTAGCACGGGCAACTCCTCCTCTTCTTCCTCCTCCATCATCTCTACTTCCTCCCTTCCCTGTGCCTCTTCACTGGAACCTCCCTCTCGTCCCAGGGCTCCTCCTCCTCCTGGTTCTCCTTCCCCGGGCTCCTCTTTCTGCTCCCACGTCTCCACCTCCACCGCCATGTCTGCTTCTGTCCCTCCTCCATTCTCCACCGGAGCTAAACGACACAAACGGCACTCGGTTACCACTGATGTAAACCATGAAACAATGCTCTTTTGTTTAAGGTAGTCCGCACAGCCAGCAGATTTCACAGGTGCATTATGGGTATATGAGATCGCTTGTGAACAGAAAGGAGAGTACCGGCACACTGTTCAGATGAGGGTTTTTTTCCTCAGGGTTTTGATGGAGAATCTGGGAGCATCTAAACTGTGTGCTGGAGAGTACAGTGATTGGCTGTTCTCTTCAAACAATGCTCTTTGACCGCACACAATATAACAATGAAATTGGCTTATTATACATTTATTGCATAGTTGTCACCTATGCCATGGATGTACAATATAATTATTTAATAGTGATATAGTGTTGCAGTGATAGTAGTGATAGCTAGCTAACCTTATATTGAACAAATTAAATGCATTCTTTATATAAATTAAAGTGCATCTAGCACTGATGCAAATGTAGAAACCTGCTAATCAAATCAGTAGATTAGCGTGTACAAAAACTCTTCCCATAGCAGCATAAAAACAATGCCTGCACCTCCTTATCCATGAAATTAAACATCTGACCGATCATGTACAATGCCTGTTCTCTTATCAACGCTTGTCATTCACAATCAGCATTGGAGAATAGTCATGATGATGACAACTGCTCGGAGAAGCATGCATGCAATACCACAGAAAACGTCGGCATCTTTGTTCTGAAATATAAACCCACAAGGGAACTTCACCAATCACTCAGAACTTCCTTCCCATCATGTCTTCTCTCTCTCTTGCAGGCTGCAGTTGCAGCCAGGTGTCACACTAACAGATAAATCAGGCCAATGTAACCTGAGTAGATGTGCACAGTGGCAGTGCTCTCTTGCCAAATTTAAACACCTGACCTCAGCACATATACGGCTGGTCAACATAGTACATTTCTACAGAAACGTTCCCTGAAAATACAAGAACTGGACTGTGCCCCATTTGGTTATACCAGTCTAACAACATATTTCTATCTGTTTCCACATGATCCAGTGTACTAGTCTATTTTAAGCATAGGCCTGTGATGTTGCATCATGCTATAGATGTGCATGTAGGGAGTAGCTCCCACTCCCTACATGCACAACCTTCCCAGTTGGACCTTGTCATGTCTCCCAGAGCTGGCCTTCAGGCATAGGCTACCTCCTAGTGAACAGTAGGCCTGAATGAATGCAAGGTAAACAATACTGACTGAAGGACATTTGTAATTGCTTCTGGAATGAGTTGGGTGGGAGTTGGCAAGGCAACCTTCTACAGGTAAAAAGACCTAAGGCCTTTAAAAAAAACACCTGTGATACACACCTTCAACAAACAAATCTGATACTGTCTGTGATTGTCCAAACAATAACATTGTGTGAAGTACAAGGCAGAGTGTGAAAAAATGAAGTAAAAGGAAGAAAGAACAGTTAATTACATAATAATATAGTAATAGACACAAAACATACCAACTGTTTCTAAAACCTCCATGCTGGCAACTGGCTCAGCACCTGTGAAGAGACAAGTTGTTGCATTCATCATTGGCATTATATGGACATTGGAGCTTTTAGGAATCACCATATCAGATTAAGTACGGGTGAGGGTATAACAATAATTATAGCATTATGAGCAGTAGGCCCAGTTGTAAAATGTGCACCATCATGTCAAAGCTGTCACATTAGTGTTGAGCAATATCATAGCTACAACACTAGCCCAGTGAGCTTGCTAGCTACAAACTCAAGCTAGCTATCTATTTGGCTAACTTGGTTAACCCCTGGCAATAACAGCAGCTGTCAACATCTCGTTAATCCAACACTCTACCACAAGCACGCACTGACCTACCGTGACCATCGGAATTGGAGATTTCCGTAGGGCTACTTTGAAGGAAAGTCGGCACAAACACCGCCGCGTCGACATTCGGGATAAATGGCTTGGCATTGACGCTGAGAGCGGCGAGAGCGGACTGGAGCCCCGCGGCAGCTCGGGCCTTAACATCCTCCTCCTGCTCCCACGAATCCGGTGCTGTGTCTCGCGGGTCCATGGCACAGTTAGCTAAGATAGCTAGCTAGCTTGACTGTGAATAATGCAGGTGGCTTGATGTCCGTTGGCTATGTTATCTTGCTACTTATGCAATACTTTGCGTTGCTTCACTGTGTCTTGTTTTGGGAGGCATATGGTGCGCCGGTGTCACGCACGGAGGCAAGCCCGACGAGAGAGGGAGAGACGTGAACCTACAGTTCCAGAACTAACCTTTAGGAGGACCGCTCGAGAGGGCGACCCCTGGAACTACAGAACAATGCATTCTGGAAGGTGGGGTATAATATAAATATAAAGCTTTTCATCATTTTCTCTTTAGACTCAGTATACGAGTAAATATGAAAATTAATAACAGTATAATAATCAGAGCATGTGTACACATCCTTTACTTTATTAAACAAATAATTTAAACAAGTTATATACAGTGCCTTCAGAAAGTATTTACACCCCTTGAATTTTCTCACATTTTGTTGTGTTCCAGCCTGTATTTAAAATGGATCAAATTGAGCATTTTTTCTCCGCTGGCCTACACAAAATAGCCCATAATGTCAAAGGTGTTTTATGTTTTTCGATTAAAAAAAAAAAATCAATAAAAGTTTAAATGTCTTGAGTCAATAATTATTCAACAGAAGAGACAGTGTCATTATGTCATTTATTTTGGTACTGTCCATATGTAGCTTGTTTTTGGTCAAAGGTCCAGGAATGGCTGAAGAATTGCAACATTTACCTGGCGCTAACTCTGCAGATAGCAATACTGGGTGATTTCAAAAGTCATAGTCAATCGATCAAAAATATAATAATCTTAGCAAACATTTAACATTTTAATTGTACAATCTGTAGAAACTATGATAATTACAACGCTTCCGAACTTTTGTGAAGCATCACAGCACAGTTGAAAAAAAATATGGCAAATGGAAATCCAAAATGGATGGTGTTAAGAAATAGATGGGAGGGGTTGAATGGACCGAATGGTGGGACTAAAAACAACAAGATAACTCATGTAAAATATACTGTGTCTGTAATATGTGTATAGGTTCAGAACTTTTGTGAAACAGCCCAGTTAAAAAATATGGCAAATAGAAATCTAACTGGATGGACATCAGAAATAGAGGTTGAGGGTAGAGAAATATTATTGTAAAATAGATTGTCCGTAAAATGTATATAGTATGTATAATCGAGAAGTAGAAGACTATGTTTTGATGTTCATTAGTTTACTCCAATTCTGGGAAGGGTGGTAGGGTAAATGGAAAATAAAGGAAAATACACTTTAAAAAGATATGTATACCATACCAGTCAAAAGTTTGGACACACCTACAGTACTGTTTCAATGATTTTTCTTTACATTGTAGAATAATAGTTAAGACATCAAAACTATGAAATAATACATATGGAATCATGTAGTAACCAAAAAAGTGTTAAACAAATCAAAATATATTTGCAATTTGAGATCCTTCAAAGTAGCCACCCTTTGCCTTGACAGCTTTGCACTCGCTTGGCATTCTCTCAACCAGCTTCATGAGGTAGTCATCTAGAATGCATTTCGATTAACAGGTGTGCCTTGTTAAAAGTTCATTTACAGTATTTCTTTCCATCTTAATGCGTTTGAGCCAATTGGTTGTGTTGTGACAAGGTAGGGGTGGTATACAGAAGATAGCCCTATTTGAAGATGGTCTCTTAGCAAATAGGGCTAAGTCCATTATGGCAAGAAAAGCTCAAATAAGCAAAGAGTAATAACAGTCAATCATTACTTTAAGACATGAAAGTCAGTCAATTCAGAAAATTTCAAGAACTTTGACAATTTTGTTGGGGTAGGTTCCTTGTCAGTCATTTGCTTATTGGTGAAATCAGCAATCAGACAATATCTTTAAGTAAATCAATCAAACCTTTTATTAATGCAATTGCAGACAGAAGTTGACAACGGGAACATAGCACGCATGTTTCCGAATAAGTTCTGCAAAATAGGAAAGGTCCAAGTTGCTTTAATATGCTTGCAGTCAACCCCTAGTGATGAAACTGTCTACATCAACACCTACTCATGAGACCAAGCCCATGCATATACAATTATACAAACTTGCAGGAGAGAACAATAGTTCCAGTATTTTCTAATGGCTCAGCAGTAATTTTCCACTCCTGTGTGGCTTACAGTGGTGTGTCTGACTTGTCTCTTATCTCCTTTACTCCCCTGCAGGGTTCTGTGTCTATGAATCTCATTTTTGCCTTGAGGTGCTTTCTCACAGAGACCCTGTTTTGCCTGCAATAACTTACACATCTCTCAGACTGTTTCTTATAATAATAATAATAATATATGCCATTTAGCAGACGCTTTTATCCAAAGCGACTTACAGCCATGTGTGCATACATTCTACGTATGGGTGAGGCAGAGACTAGAAACGAACTGTGGAACAATATTAAACCTTATAATGCATGTATATATTGCTAATCTGTAGTCCAGGACCCTATAAATGTCGTGGGGGAGAGGTCGTATAGCCCTTGCCCCTTCTATTATTACAACATATGCATAATCAATTATTAAACTACATCAATCATTTGGTGCAGCCCCTATCATGACCCCATCAATTTATTCAAGTGCAGTCGCAAAAACCATCAAGCGCTATGATGAAACTGGCTCTCATGGGAACCACAACAGGAAAGGAAAACACAGTTACCTCTGCTGCAGAGGATACGTTTGTTAGAGTTACCAGCCTCAGAAATAGCAGCACAAATAAATGCTTCACAGAGTTCAAGTAACAGACACATTAAACATCAACTGTTCAGAGGAGACTGTGTCTATCACTGCTGCAAAGAAACCACTACTAAAGGACACCAATAATAAGAGAGTTGCTTGGGCCAAGAAACACGGGCAATGGACATTAGAGCGATGGAAATCTGTCCTTTGGTCTGATGAGTTCAAATGACCGCTGTGTCTTTGTAAGATGCAGAGTAGGCGAACAGATGATCTCAGCATGTGTGGTTGTGGGGGAGAGTGACCAAGAAGGAGAGTGATGGAGTGCTGCATCTGATGACCTGGCCTCCACAATCACCAAACTCAACCCAATTGAGATGGTTTGGGATGAGTTGGACTGCAGAGTGACAGAAAAGCAGCCAAAAAGTGCTCAGCATATGTGGAAACTCCTTCAAGACTGTTGGAAAAGCATTCCAGGTGAAACTGGTTGAAATAATGCCGAGAGTGTGCAAAGCTGTCATCAAGGCAAATGGTGGCTACTTTGAAGAATCTCAAATAGAAAATATATATTTTGATTTGTTTAACACTTTTTTTTGTTTAAAATTCACCGATCAGCAGGACATTAACCTAAAACACAAGGCCAAATCTACACTGGAGTTGCTTACCAAGAAGACAGTGCCGTTTCTGAGTGGCTGAGTTACAGTTTTGATTTAAATCTCCTTGAAAATCTATGGCAAGACTTTTGTCTAGCAATGATCAACAACCAATTTGACAGAGCTTGAAGAATTTTTAAAAGAATAATGGGCAAATATTGTACAATTCAGGTGTGCAAAGCTCTTAGAGACTTACCCTGAAAGACTCACAAGTTGTAATCGCTGCCAAAGGTGATTCTAACATGTATTGACTCAGGGGTTAAATATTTATCATATCAAGATAAAGTATATTAGTCTTTATTTTTCATATATATATATATATATATATATATATTTATTTTTTTTACAAATGTTACAATTTTTCTTCCACTTTGACATTACAGTGTATTTTGTGTAGATCGTTAACAAAAACAAATGTCAATTAAATCTATTTTAATCACAATTTGTAACACAACAAAATGTGGGAAAAGTCTAGGGGTATAAATACTTTCTGAAGGCACTGTACATATAAACACCAAATAGTACAAATAGTCTTCATCAGATTTCAAAAAATTACGATTTTCTAAAAACTGTGTAGAACTGTATGTGCTTCCTCTCCTCTACTGGTAAATCCATGAGGGTCTTTCACTCTTTGGCATCAGCAATTCCCCCTGGAGTGATGGCGAAAGTGGCCTCGTTCTCAGGCATATCAGGACTGCAGGAGGTCATAGAAAAAATGAAGCTATGAGGTAGATCTTTCTCCATAAGCAAGAAAAATCACATTTGACCACTTCTTTAGAAGGGGGGTTGTTATTACTAAGGAATAATGAGAACAACATATATTGAGTGAGTGAAGTTTCAGACTAATTACCTGTCAAATATCTTGGCAATTCTCAACTCTCCGCGTCCTTTCCTCAAGCTGATTCGTGTGGTGGACGCATGCGCCAGGATGTGCCCTCCAATCGGCTTCTTGGGATCAGCTTGGAACCTGACAGAAACAAGAGAAACCCTCTGATCAGAACTCCAGGCCAAAACCTGTTAGAACCTTGGCCGAGTGAGTTGCTGACTTTCAGTCTAATTTCAAACCAATCACTATTTCCTACATCTAGTTACAGTCACTTACGTCATCCCAGCTCCAGGGTCTGCAGTCATCTGGTTGGTGACAAACACTGCAACGTTGTACTCTAGGGAGAGAGCAGAATACATGAATATCAATATGTCTACATCAATGAAAGGTTTACGCAAAAGTCAAGAGTTTTTTTGCCAGTTCTTCTGCTGCAGACTTAAATGCAGTTTGCATATATGTCTGCAAGAAAAGTCGCCAGACCTTCAGAGATCTTCTGCAGACGGGAGAGCATCTGGGCCAGCTTCTGTTGTCTCTCTGCCAGCTCCCCTCGGCCAGAGAAATCTACCCGGAACAGAGCCATGATGGAGTCTATGATCTGAGGGGAGAAAGGGAAAAGACGTAGGGACACAAGACATTATAAATTTGTATAAAACATAATGCATGACACCTGTCGGCATTAATTAAAGTGTTAACGAAAGATAGGTACAGTGATGGAAGTTGACAATATGAAAATATAACTATCATAAAACAAAGTGACATTGATTATCTTTTCTTTGCATTACTACCAGAAGTTTGAAGACGCCACCCTCCTCGTGGAATTTGGCTGCCACAAAATCCAACAGCTCCATCTGGTGTTCACCTGAAGTTGAAATCCAATTATGTATACAAGTACAAATGCCTAATCGTTTGCCCCACCCCACACACATGCGGAGACCTCACCTGGCTTAACTGGTGCCTCCGGACACGAAACCTCTCTCATTGTCACTCAACGCCTAGGTTTACCTCCACTGTACTCACATCCTACCATACCATTGTCTGAACATTATGCCTTGAATCTATTCTACCACACCCAGAAATCTGATCCTTTTATTCTGTCCCCAACGCACTAGACGCCCAGTTCTTTTAGCCTTTAGCCGTACCCTTATAAATCACCTCCTCTGTTCCTCTGGTGATGTAGAGATTAACCCAGGCCCTGTAGCCCCCAGTTCCACTTCTATTCCCCAGGCGCTATCATTTGTTGACTTCTGTAACCGTAAAAGCCTTGGTTTCATGCATGTTAACATCAGAAGCCTCCTCCCTAAGTTTGTTTTATTCACTGCTTTAGCACACTCCGTCAACCCAGATGTCCTAGCCGTGTCTGAATCCTGGCTTAGGAAGGCCACCAAAAATTCTGAAATTTCCATTCCCAACTACAACATTTTCCGCCAAGATAGAACTGCCAAACGGTGTGGAGTTGCAATCTAATGCAGAGATAGCCTGCAGAGTTCTATCATGCTATCCAGGTCTGTGCCCAAACAGTTCGAGCTTCTACTTTTAAAAACCCACCTTTCCAGAAATAAGTCTCTCACGGTTGCCGCTTGTTATAGACCACCCTCAGCCCCCATCTGTGCCCTGGACACCATATGTGAATTAATTGCCCCCCATTTATCTTCAGAGTTTGTACTGTTAGGTGACTTAAGCATATCACAGTTTAACACCCCAGCCGTCCTACAATCTAAGCTAGATGCCCTCAATCTCACACAAATTATCAAGGAACCTACCACGTACAACCCTAAATCAGTAAACACTGGCACCCTCATAGATATCATCCTGACTACCCTACCCTCTAAATACACCTCTGCTGTCTTCAACCAGGATCTCAGTGATCACTGCCTCATCGTATGCGACCACCCCTCATCACTGTCAAACGCTCCCTTAAACACTTCAGCGAGCAGGCCTTTCTAATCGACCTGGCCCGGCTATCCTGAAAGAATATTGACCTCATTCCGTCAGTAGAGGATGCCTGGTTATTATTTTAAAGTGCTTTCCTCACCATCTTAAATAAGCATGCCCTATTCAAAAAATGTAGAACTAAGAACAGATATAACCCTTGGTTCACTCCAGACTCGACTGCCCCTGACCTGCACAAAAACATCCTGTGGCGTACTACATTAGCATCGAATAGGCCCCGCGATATCCAACTTTTCAGGGAAGTTAGGAACCAATATACACAGGCAGTTAGGAAAGCAAAGACTAGCTTTTTCAAGCAGAAATTTGCATCCTGTAGCACAAACTGAAAAAAGTTCTGGGACACTAAAATCCATGGAGAATAAGAGCACCTCCTCCCAGCTGCCCACTGCACTGAGGATAGAAAACACTTTTCACCAAGATAAATCAATGATAATCGAGAATTTCAACAAGCATTTTTCTACGGCTGGCCATGCTTTCCACCTGGCTACCCCTACCAAGGTCAACAGCTCTGCACCCCCCACAGCAACTTGCCCAAGCCTCCCCTATTTCTCCTTCACACAAATCCAGATAGCTGATGTTCTGAAAGAGAAGCAAAATCTGGAACCCTACAAATCAGCTGGGCTAGACAATCTGGACCCTCTCTTTCTAAAATTATCCTCCGCAATTGTTGCAACCCCTATTACTAACCTGTTCAACCTCTCTTTCGTATCGTCTGAGATGCCTAAAGATTGGAAAGCTGGCGCGATCATCGCCCTCTTCAAAGGGGGAGACACTCTTGACCCAAACTGTTACAGACCTATATCTATCCTATCCTGCCTTTCTAAAGTCTTCGAAAGCCAAGTTAACAAACAGATCACCGACCATTTCGAATCCCACCGTACCTTGCTCCGCTATGCAATCTGTTTTCCGAGCTCGTCATGGGTTCACCTCAGCCACGCTCAAGGTCCTAAACGATATCATAACCGCCATCGATAAAAAACAATATTGTGCAGCGGTATTCATCGACCTGGCCAAGGCTATTGACTCTGTAAATCACCGCATTCTTATCGGCAGACTCAACAGCCTTGGTTTCTCAAATGACTGCCTCACCTGGTTCAACAACTACTTATCAGATAGAGTTCAGTGTGTCAAATCAGAGGGCCTGTTGTCCGGACCTCTGGAAGTCTCTATGGGGGTGCCACAAGGTTCAAATCTCGGGCCGACTCTTTTCTCTGTTTACATCAATGATGTCGCTTTTGCTGCTGGTGATTCTCTGATCCACCTCTACGCAGACAACACCATTCTGTATACTTCTGGCCCTTCTTTGGACACTGTGTTAACAAACCTCTAGACGAGCTTCAATGCCATACCACACTCCTTCCGTGGACTCCAACTGCTCCAAAATTCAAGTAAAACTAAACAACCTCTTCAACCAATCCCTGCCCGCACCGGCCCGCCCGTCTAGCATCACTACTCTGGATGGTTCTGACTTAGAAAATGTGGACAACTACAAATACAGTTGGAGTCAGAAGTTTACATACACTTAGGTTAGTCATTAAAACTCATTTTTCCACCACTCAACAAATTTCTTGTTAACAAACTAAAGTTTTGGGAAGTTGGTTTGGACATCTACTTTGTGCATGACACAAGTTATTTTTCCAACTATTGTTTACAGACAGATTATTTAACTTGTAATTCACTGTATCACAATTCCAGTGGGTCAGAAGTTTACATATACTAAGTTGACTGTGCCTTTAAACAGCTTCCAGAAATTCCAGAAAATGATGTCATGGCTTTAGAAGCTTTGGATAGGCTAATTGACATCATTTGACTCAATTGGAGGTGTACCTGTGGATGTATTTCAAGGCCTACCTTCAAACTCAGTGCCCCTGTACTTGACATAATGGGAAAATCAAAAGAAAGACCTCCACAAGTCTGGTTCATCCTTGGAAGCAATTTCCAAACACCTGAAGGTACCACGTTCATCTGTACAAACAATAGTACGCAAGTATAAACGCCATGAGACCACGCAGCCATCATACCGCTCAAAAAGGACGCATTCTGTCTCCTAGAGTTGAACGTACTTTGGTGCGAAAAGTGCAAATCAATCTCAGAACAGCAAAGGACCTTCTGAAGATGCTGGAGGAAATAGGTACAAAAGTATCTGTATCCACAGCAAAACAAGTCCTACATTGACATATCCTGAAAGGCCACTCAGCAAGGAAGAAGCCACTGCTCCAAAACCCCATAAAAAAGCAAGACTACGGTTTGCAACTGCACATGGGGACAAAGATCATAGTTTTTGGAGAAATGTCCTCTGGTCTGACGAAACAAAAATAGAACTGTTTGGCCATAATGACCATCGTTATGTTTGGAGGAAAAAGGGGGATTCTTGCAAGCCGAAGAACACCATCCCAACCGTGAAGCACAGGGGTGGCAGCATCATGTTGTGGGGGTGCTATGCTGCAGGAGGGACTGGTGTACTTCACAAACTAGATGGCATCATGAAGGAGGAAAATTATTTGGATATATTGAAGAAACATCTCAAGGCATCAGTTAGGAAGTTAAAGCTTGGTCGGCAAATGGGTCTTCCAAATGAACAATGACCCAAGCATACTTCCAAAGTTGTGGCAAAATGGTTTAAGGACAACAAAGTCAAGGTATTGGAGAGGCCATCACAAAGCCCTGACCTCCATCCTATAGAAACTTTGTGGGCAGAACTGAAAAGGCTTGTGCGAGCAAGGAGGCCTAGAAACCTGACTCAGTTACACCAGCTCTGTCAGGGGGAATGGGCTAAAATTCACCCAACCTATTGTGGGAAGCTTGTTGAAGGCTACCCGAAACATTTGACCCAAGTTAAACAAGTTAAAGGCAATGCTACCAAATACTAATTGAGTGTATGTGAACTTCTGAACCACTGGGAATATGAAAGAAATAAAATATTAAATAAATCAAATCTCTCTACTATTATTCTGACATTTCACATTCTTAAAATAAAGTGGTGATCCTAACTGACCTAAGACAGTGATTTTTTACTAGGATTAAATGTCAGAAATTGAGAAAAACTGAGTTTAAAGGTATTTGGCTAAGGTGTATGTAAACTTCTTACTTCAAATGTACCTAGGTGTCTGGTTAGACTGTAAACTCTCCTTCCAGACTCACATTAAGCATCTCCAATCCAAAATTACATCTTGATACGGCTTCCTATTACGCAACAAAGCATCCTTCACTCATGCTGCTAAACATACCCTCGTAAAACTCACTATCCTACCGATCCTTGACTTTGGTGATGTAATTTACAAGATAGCCTCCAACACTCTACTCAGCAATTTGGATGTAGTCTATCACAGTGCCATTCGTTCCGTCACCAAAGCCCCATATACTAGCCACCACTGCGACCTGTATGCTCTTGTTGGCTGGCCCTCGCCTCATGTTCATCGCCAAACCCACTGGCTCCAGGTCATCTAAGTCTTTGCTAGGTAAAGCCTCGCCTTGTCTCAGCTCACTCGTCACCATAGCAGCACCCACCAGTGGGACGCACTCCAGCAGGTATATTTCACTGTTCATCCCCAAAGCCAACTCCTCCTTTGGTTGCCTTTCCTTCCAGTTCTCTGTTGCCAATGACTGGAACGAATTGCAAGAATCACTGAAGCTGGAGTCTTATATTTCCCTCACTAACTTTAAGCATCAGCAGTCAGAGCAGCTTACCGATCATTGCACCTGTATACAGCCCATCTGTAAATAGCCCACCCAACTACCTCATCCACATATTATTATTATTTTTGCTCCTTTGCACCCCAGTATCTCTACTTGCACATTCATCTTCTGCACATCTATCACTCCAGTGTTTAATTGCTAAATTTGAATTATTTCGCCACTATGGCCTATTTATTGCCTTACCTCCCTAATCTTACTACATTTGCACACACTGTATATAGATTTTTATATTGTGTTTTATACACGTTTGTCTATTTCATGTGTAACTCTGTGATTGTGTCGCACTGCTTTGCTTTATCTTGGCTAGGTCGCAGTTTTAAATGAGAACTTGTTCTCAACTGGCCTGCCTAGTTAAATAAAGGTGAAATTTTAAAAATGTAAATGCTGTCCTCAGACAATATGTTCTCAGGTTTAGGCAGTAATGATGAGAGAGGTATTGTTTAATGACTTAGTTAGACGTCTTACTGGTGTAGGCTCGGGCGTATAACACATTGTCCAGCACAGCATCATGGTCAACATTGAACCTGTCTGCTATGTCCTTCAGTCTGTCTGGACGACTAGAGGGTCACATTAGGTTAAGGAAAACATAGGATTTCGTAAGAGACTAATGGCTGAGTCGTGAATAAAAACACTGATCCTCATAACCCTATATCCTACTTGCAAAGGTACAGGTGATTTCCCAGCTAACAACAAACGTTCTCACAACTTTAGAGAATGTTCACTTAAGAGGCTCATTAACTAACGTTTTCATGGGAATGTTTCTGTGACGTGCAGGGAATGTTTCCAAGAAACCATTCCCTTAATGTTGAATAGAACATACCCAGAACGTGGTTACCATGTTCTCAGAACTTAAGATACGAATGTTCTAGACACAATTCATGGGAACGTTGCAAGAACATTCATGTGTCCAGTTTCTGTAGGTTAAAATAAAATTCTAATCAACGTCCCACCAAACATACACAGAACATGGTTGTCATGTTCTCAGAATATACAGTACCAGTCAAAAGTTGACACACCTACAAAAAAAAAAAAATGGACTATTCTCTACATTGTAGAATAATAGTGGACATCAAAACTATGAAATAACACATATGGAATGATGTAGTAACCAAAAAAGTGTTTAACAAATTTAAATATATTTTATATTTGAGATTATTCAAAGTAGCCACCTAGCCGCCTTGATAACAGCTTTGCACACAATAACCAATAATGACAAAGCGTAAACAGGTTTTGAGAATTTTATGACAAAGTTTTATTTTTAATTGATTGGAGTCCACCTGTGGTAAATTCAATTGATTGGACATGATTTGGAAAGGCACACACCTGTCGATTAAAACGTCTCATAGTTGTCAGTGCATGTCAGGGCAAAAACCAAGACACGAGGTCGGAGGAATTGTCCGTAGAACTCAGAGACAGGATTGTGTCGAGGCACAGATCTGGGGAATGGTACAAAAATTGTCTGCAGCATTGAAGGTCCCCAAGAAAACAGTGGCCTCCATCATTCTTAAATAAAATAAGTTTGGAACCACCAAGACTCTCCCTAGAGCTGGCCACCCGGCCAAACTGAGAAATCGGAGAAGGGCTTTGGTCATGGAGGTGACCAAGGATCCGATGGTCACTCCAGAGTTCCTCTGTGGAGATGGGCGAACCTTCCAAAAGGACAACCATCTCTGCAGCACTCCACCAATATGTCCTTTAGGGTAGAGTGGGGAGATGGAAGTGACTCTCTCAGTAAAAGGCACGACAGCCAGCTTGGAGTTTTCAATGAGACCATGAGAAAACAAGATTCTCTGGTCTAAAGAAACCAAGATTGAACTATTTGGCCTGAATGCCAAGCGTCACATGTGGAGGAAACCTGGCACCATCCCTACGGTGAAGCATGGTGGTGACAGCATCATGCTGTGAGGATGTTTTTCAGCGGCAGAGACTGGGAGACTAGTCAGGTTCGAGGGAAAGATGAACGGAGCAAAGTACAGAGAGATCCTTGATGAAAACCTGCTCCAGAGTGCTCAGGACCTCAGATTGGGGCAAAGATTCACCTTCCAACAGGACAACGACCCTAAGCACACAGCCAAGACAACGCAGGAGTGGCTTCAGGACATCTCTAGGACATCTCTAGAGACCTGAAAATAGCTTTGCATTGACGCTCCCCATTCAGCCTGACAGTTTGAAATGATCTTCAGACAAGAATGTAAGAAACTCCTCAAATACAGGTGTGCCGAGCTTGTAGTGTCATACCCAAGAAGACTCAAGGCTGTAAACGCTGCCAAAGGTGCTTCAACAACTGAGTAATGGGTCTGAATATTTATGTAAATGTAATATTTAAGGGTTTTTTTTGTAATAAATTTGCTTTGTCACTATAGGGTATTGTGTGTAGATTGTTTTTGAATACTTTCCGAATGCCCTGTATCTTAGCTACCTTAGTGTTAACTTTGCACGCTGACTAGCACCTATTGAGTTGCAATAGCTCAGATGCCAAAATCAACTGGAAGTATCTACAAAACAAGTTTTGAAGCCTAATATTTTTTCCTCAAGTTAATGTTCACATTTCACAATTTATTATTTTGATTCAAATTATTTGATTCACCATGGTTGAACCCAATCCCAACTTATACAATGGTTAAGTGAGTTGTTTGTTTCGTCACAAAAATAATTGTTTCAATTAATCATATAAATCACTCCCAAAAAGTTTAGCAACTTTGTATGGCCTTATTCGGTGGAAACCTTTTGGGGACATGACTAAAACAATACTTGCTAATAATATCTTAACTGTTAACTAAAGGGTACAATATATTCTTCATCTGGCTACCTAGTTATTCATCTGTTCTAAATCATATATTATAGGCCCATGAATGTTCTTGAACCTTCCCATAAAACAAGTCTACAATATTAATATTCTGAGAACATTGTAACCACGTTCCAGATAAATTCTGCTCGACTTTAACTGAATGTTCACCTAACACAGAATATATACGCATAACATTACAAAAACATTCTCTCTCCCTGAATTATTAGCTGGGTTTATATTGATGTAAATCTGGCTTTATAGATTAGAGCTCAGATAAATTTGGATACAAGGTGTTCTCTGTGTCGATGAAGATGACTTTTCCTCCTGTGTAGCCATCCTCTCCAGGAAGTTGGGCTGTGACTGGAGAACAAGAGACAAGGACTAAATGACAAGAACCAACCATGGAAGAATATCTGTAAGTTTCTGAAAACTGACTTCCAGGACTGGAAAATCTGGGACTACCGAAAAGACCCTCAGCCATTCACTTACCACATAGTGTATGAGAGAGCTGAGTCTTGCCTGTCCGAAACTCTGAGGGATAAAAACTGTTCTGTTAAAGTGTGATAAAAACATGTTTTATATTTGACCCAGGTCAGGTCTTATACATCATGAGCATGAGATTAATCATATCTTTGACTGAGGGACACAGTCAGAAACAGAGCTCACCTCCAAATGCCTCAGTGATTGCCATGCTCTCCATACCTCCCCCAAGTAGTTTACTGCAGAGCAGACCGACGGATAAAGAGGAAAAATAGGAGTACTGTATTATACCGTAATATGACTCAGGAAAATGTATTAATATGAAAGGTTGAGAATGTTGGGGCGAATCTTAACTCAAACTCCAGGCTTCCAGTCATGACGTGGAACACTTGTTTCCTCTTCGCACTATATTCAAATGCTGTCAGGAAACCATTGGTCTACAATGAACACAAGAGCAAATGAAAACATGTCAACTGAAGTTAACTTGATTCATGTCTTCCATAACTCATCCCCAAACCGAATCTTTAGGGACTTGATAATTAAACTAATCATGAGACACCAAAGTCCTCTATGCTGAAGGTGTCTCAGCTGAGTCTCTCACCAGAATTTTCCCAGCAGCCTCTTTGATCTTGTCCACCTTTGCTTCTGAAAGGCCCTTGATGTTACACAGGGCTCTGCGTGTGGTCATCTGGATCCCCTTTACTGTGCAGATACCCACAGACTTCAGCTTCTTTAAATCTGCCATGTTCTGAATGGATGGAGGGTGGGATGGAAGGGGGGAAAGAAAGGGGTGGTGGTGGGAGAGAATAGAGAAAGTATTATTTTTTTTACTTATTAGCTTTGAGGTGTAATCTTGAGTTTATCTACCATGACGAAGTTTCTTTAAAAACTCAAGGGTCAGGGCAGACTACTTTCCTAGACCTTGGTTTCAGATATACTCACAATTCCATGCTTCTGTAGGGTGTCTATGTCTTGGAAAAATGACTCCTGTTGGTAAAGAACATGACAAAACGTGTTTGAAACTATGTTGAGAAGTAAAATATTCTGCCACCGACTTAGGCTAGATGAAAGTAGTGTAGAAATTGAGTTACCACAACCAAACAATATATTAGCTAGCTATGTTATGAATGATTAACAATGAGTGACAGCTAACTTACTAGCTACAACAATCCATTCTACCTGGGGATAAAATAACATGTACTGTATCTAGCTAGTAGTAGCTACGAGAATGCTAGTGGCAAACCAAACTGACAACCACAGCCAGGCTAGCAAGCAAGCTAACATTAGCTAGTTTAGGCAGGTTACCTCATCATCTTGATATCCGGCCTCATCCTCCACAACTTGATCCTCGGCGGCTTTCATCTTGATTAGCGCAATGTAGTTAGCTACTAGTAACGTTAGCTCTTGAACTAGATGTTTTTTGTTGTTTCAGCGAACTAGCTGCTCGCTAACGTTATAAGCTACCAGTTAATAAATGGGACAGAGGAAATAACATTTCTTGCGATGTCAGCAAGCGATCTGTTAGCTACCCAACGTCAGCTATAGCTCCTGAAAGATGTTGTCAACATCTACAGAATGAGGTTGCTTCTTTCACTAACTTCACAACCCTGTAAAATGTTGCAACGCTAATGATGACCTTACCAAGATTAAAAATTACTTGCCACCTGATTTCTTCCTGAGGTGGCGGGAATGTTTGACGCTCGTGCTGAAAGTTGAGAGCTGTCAATCATAAAAGTTACTCAAGAGAGGCTCTCCTCAGCAACAATCAAGTGAAATGTCAAACTGTACATGCGAGATGCTCTCCTCAGCAACAATCAAGTGAAATGTCAAACTGTACACACGAGAGGCTCTCCTCAGCAACAATCAAGTGAAATGTCAAACTGTACACACGAGAGGCTCTCCTCAGCAACAATCAAGTGAAATGTCAAACTGTACATGAGAGATGCTCTCCTCAGCAACAATCAAGTGAAATGTCAAACTGTACACAGGAGATGCTCTCCTCAGCAACAATCAAGTGAAATGTCAAACTGTACACAGGAGATGCTCTCCTCAGCAACAATCAAGTGAAATGTCAAACTGTACACGCAAGATGCTCTCATCAGCAACAATCAAGTGAAATGTCAAAATGTACACATGAGATGCTCTCCTCAGCAACAATCTTTGGTAGTGACTGATCTTGATGCACAAAAGCCACAGCAAATTTGTAGCATTTATCTGTAAGATATCTGTACTTTACTACAGTATACAAATGGAATGTCTCTGATAGAGAAGGAAAGTAACCTACATGTAAATAATCAAACAAGTTAAACGTAGAGGGCAAAGCAGCACGTTACATTTCCCTGCATCCATCTAGCATATATGATAATACAACTTTTTTTGTAATGTCCATTTCATTGGTGTTTTTATTCCTGCATTCAGGTTGAACACACAAGACAGAATTTGCTCAGTTGCAAAGTTAAAAGAACATACATTCCAAAGTGACAATAGAAAAAAGTTACTGACATTCTCTCAGGCTTGACAGGACTATGTGTACATTGACATAATATCTTTAGTTATACCGTATGCAGGGAAAGTGCTGTTTGAATCTTATCAAAATATACTTTTTGTGATGCTTTGTTTTTATGGCTTTAATGCCCGCAAATGAAACAATGTCTCAAGCGACACGTGACATACATACTCTTATCACCAATGCTTTTGCAAAACCAGCACACTATAGATCTCAAGGACCAGCTGTGATTGTGAATATGACAGACATGACTGACATCATAGCTCTACCATGATTTTCCCACATACAAGTGGAATGAACACGTTCCCAAACCAAACACAGGTTACAACAGTTTCAAGGCCATATGTAGCTACAGACCCACATGAAGACATTTTTTTTTTATTCAGACCACACACCACTATTGGTAACCTCTTATAACCACAATAATATCCCAATTTCTTCGATTATCCACCTGATCAAATCCCCTGGAACACATACATATTTATATCGCTATGTATAAAAAAAGAAATTAAGTAAAAACAGTGCTCAGAAGACAGTGTGCAGAAGTCTCTGCAGGATGTTGAGTAAGAGAGACAGCGAAAGGGACATTCGTTATTGCAACACCCATGAAGTGACATCACCCTCCTCTAATCTCCTTAAATGGACAATCCTGGATTTTGGAAGGAGCACATGTGCTGACCAGATGCAGCTTTGTATCCTCTTCTTTGTCTCTGTGTCTCTCTCTCCTTCCAAGTCTCCACTCTCCCCTCATTGGTTGAAGCGCTAAGGCTGTCGGAGGGACATTTGTCACATTTTCACTGGAGCGGGAGGCATCAGCCCTGGCATCCCACCTGACATCCCTGCATTGGGGCCCAACAGGATCTACACAAGGAAGGGGCATTACAAAAATATTTGTTCATTGACAACATTGCAGATCCTAATGACTCCTAATGAAAGAGTGATTTGCCCAATTCCAAATCCAACCCTTTTCACATAGATCGAAAAGTATAGGATAGGTATACAGTGAGCACCAAAAGTATTGGGACAGTGACACTTTTGTTGATGTTTTGGCTCTGTACCTCCGCACTTTGGATTTGAAATTATACAATGACTATGAGGTTTAAGTGCATACTGTCATCTTTAATTTCAGGGTATTTACATCCACATTGGGTGAACGTTTTACAAATTACTGCACTTTTTGTACATAGCCCCCCCATTTTAGGGGACCAAATGTATTGGGACAAATTAACTTAGGTGCATTAAAGTAGTCAAAAGTGTAGTATTTGGTCCCATATTCCTAGCCTGCAATGATTACATCAAGCTTGTGACCCTACAAACTTGTTGGATGCTTTTGCTGTTTGTTTTGGTTTTCATGGTAAATAAAGTAGTGTCATGAGTCACTTTTATTGTAAATAAAAATAGAATATGTTTCTAAACAAAACTACATTCATGTGGATGCTACCAGTATTACGAATAATATTGAATGAATCGTGAATAATGATGAGTGAGAACGTTAGAGGCATAAATATCATAACCAGCCCAAACATGCTAACCACCCATTATTGTAATGGTGAGAGGTTAGCATGTTAGCATGTTTTGGGGGTATGATACTTGTGTGTCTAACTTTCTCACTCATTATTATTCACGATTCACTCACTATCCATAATCATGGTGCTGTGTCACGGTCCCATTACTTTTGGAGTTCACTGCAGCTATATGATTATATCTCCACCTTGCTGTCTGATATGCTAGACAATGTGTGTGTACTTTTGGCCATATTGCATTTTTTTCTTCAGACATAAACAAGAGCCAAGACCATAATAGTAGGGCCTAGGTTGTTTATTTGGAACTGAACATCATCTGTCAGTGGGATAGTACAGTACCTGTCTCTGCTGCTGTAGCTGCTGCTGCTCCAGCTGTAGTCTCTCAGTCTCAAACACCACCGGAAGGACCAGGATCATGAACGAGGTAGTGCCCACCCACAGGGCAGCGCGGGAGAAACTAAGAAACACAGAGGCAGGAGGGGAGATGGAAAGGTGGGGGTAAAATAACAAAACAGACGTGGAGAGAGAACTGGAGTAGATAATAAACACAGAGATGGCCTAACTGATTGTCCTTGGCAAGATCAGGAGCAGGCAGGGAAAACAGTCCTTGGAATACAGAGGAGCAGTTCAGAACTGGGAATGCAATATAGTGCTCCATCCACACACAGCTCCGTCCTCATTGTCTGTGTGTATTGTGAAGATTAGCCCAATAATGGACTAAAGGAGCCTAACGTTACACGTTATAGTCCAAGGACCTTACATTTTCTGTTTAGAGGCAAATTATCTAATCCCCCTAAACGTGAATCGATTTTCAATTGCTATCATATCACATGAAAATAATTTCACAAATGCAAAATATACACTTACTGTTATAACACAGTTGGAGCTGACAGTATTTCTCACGTTTGTGGCGTCTGTCTTCTGTTTACACACAGGTGTTTGGATATGCAAATAGTTCATTAGCACAGGTATTTGGACTGTCTTCCGTCTGTTTTCCGTAAACAAGTGCTGTAACATGGAAATTTGGCCATGTTGGACCCCTAACCCCATAAAGGTGTAGTAATTTCACCTTTTATTCCTATTATTATTTCTTGCTGATATGAAAAATACTTTTCTTATGTTTCTCAACCATACCGCAAGCGATGCGTGTTAACATTTAGGGCAAGCATTGGCACACTTTACAAAACTACCCCAGACACTAAAGGTAGTTAGCGTCTATGAATGGGGTAGATGAAGATCTAAAACGAGAGGTCTACTCTAAGGCTGCTGATACACCCAGAGCAGCAACAGCAGTTTTTAGGAGAACGTTTACCTGTACAGCTTCTTGGCCACAGTGACTGAGCCCGATGCGGTCACCTCAGCCGCAGAGCGCAGTGTATCAGGGAACATCTCAGTCAAACCCCACAGCCTCTCCATAATAGTCTCATCCAGCTGAGGGAAGGGAGACACAAGGAAGTTACTACAACATAGATAACATGGTTATTTTAGACCCAATAAAAGAATGGAGGTACAGTAAATGACCAAAAGTATGAGGATACCTGCTCGTCGAACATCTCAATCCACAATCATGGGCATTAATATGGAGTTGGTCCCCTCCTTTGCTGCTGTAACAACCTCCACTCTTCCGGGAAGGCTTTCCACTAGGTACACTAGTGTTATGGAAAATTTGTTACAACAGCTCATCCCAAATTCTGCCACCAAATTTAGACAGCCACAAGAGCATTAGTGAGGTCGGCCAATGATGTTGGGCGATTAGGCCTGGCTCGCAGTCGCCGTTCCAATTCATCCCAAAGGTGTTCGATGGGGTTGAGGTAAGGGCTTTGTGCAGGCTAGTCAAGTTCTTCCACAACGATCTCGACAAATCATTTCTCTATGGACCTTGCTTTGCGCACCTGGGCATTGTCATGCTGGAACGGGAAAGGGCCTTCCCAAACTGTTGCCACAAAGTTGAATGCACAGAATTGTCTAGAATGTAGGCTGTAGCATTAACATTTCCCTTTACTGGAACTAAGGGGCCCAGCCCAAACCATGGAAAACAGCCACAGACCATTATTCCTCCAACCACCAAACTTTACAGTGGGCACTACGCATTCGGGCAGGTAGAGTTCTACTGGCATCTGCCAAACCCAGATTCCTCCGTCGGACTGCCAGATATTATAACGTGATCCATTTCTCCAGATAATGTTTTTCCACTGTTCAAGAGTCCAATGGCGGTGAGTTGGATGCAGCTGAAATATCCGAATCCACTCATTTGAAGGAGTGTCCACATACTTTTGTATATATAGTGTATAGTAACTACATGAATTAAGTATTTTAATGTCTCAAAAGTAACCAGTTCTGTTGGGGTACTAGTTAGTACTGTAAACTACCGATTACTGAATGACACATGACCGTTTAGACAATTCCTACAAGGTACCCACACAATGGAACATTATTTTATTTGATTACATTTACAGTACAGTCAATTACAGTACAGATACATGTAAAACAGAAATTATAGCTGTACATGTGAAAGTTAGCTAGCTAGCTACCACGCTAACGTTAGCAAACAACCTAGCAATTACTCGCATGACGAATGACCCTGAGTAGTTACAGCTAGCTAGCTAGTCAAATAGGCATACCACTCAAGTGAAACTGTACGTATGATCGTGTATGACTGTTATGGGGTGACATGTGTCAAGTTTCCATTCATCTTTACCTCTTCATCTTCATCTTCGTCAATCTCGCCTTCTGGGGGACGGGTCTCGACTGGGCCTGCAGCCGGTGATAGCTCTTCGATTCCAGCCATGGAAAACTGTTCTCGCGCCGCTTACCAGCCGGTGTGTTTAGCTAATTTAAAATGTACCTCAATTGGTGGAAGGGCAAATCAGTATTTTAATGTTATCGTGGAATTATTGCATTGGCCCCGACTTGCATAAATATTGGACACAAAAGGTGAGCATTGGTCCTGCGACAATCTGAGGTCACTCGGTTAAAAGCTACATGTGCGTTGGATGACGGCAAAAATGGTTACTTGCCTGGCTAGCTAAAATAAATTGCGCCCTCTGTTGTACGAGAGGTCTAACCAGTGTGTTTCGGGATTGAACAAAAAAACGATAAAAAAATATATATATATGTTATGAAGATAGTTTATAGTATTTCTGTATTAGAAATTGTGGTCTTTGGGCTAGTAATCCACTATAAGAACAGCCTCAACATTTTTGATTTCCAAATGCAATCTATTCGTAAGGAGTCAGCATCTCCCCTTTCTATAAGCATTATTGGAATTTCAGGTTGTTGCTTTTTATTTAACTTTTATAAACATGAAAGTCATTTTCACTAACATTCACTGAGTGAGCAAGAAGCAAATGCAGCTAACTATTCCTTTGGAATGTCATTCTTCCCTAATCTATTTTCCTTTTCCATGCAGTGCCTTTCAACATCAATAAGGATAGGAAAGGAGAGGCAGGTCTTCATCATGGAAAAGTTTGGGACGCAGGGAATCCTTATTGTTTACATCCTTCCATCTCGTACGCTGGGGGCGGGCGGATCCACCCTCATTCTTTAGTGTTCACGTCATTGTAACGGTGTTTTTTGTGAATGAAAGAATCCAACCCCACAGAACAGAGTAATTCCGGGAAAGGCGAACTGACATTTTGTCGCTTGACTCGCTTCGACTTGAACACAGTATTTGACGTTTCTCCGTGTTTTAAAAGCATTTGTTTATACAATTGTGTTGACAACTGAAGGACTGGCAGCTGGTACTCTCCAACGACATAGCCAAGGACAAGTAAGTAGGCAGCTGTTTGCTTTTCTGGTTAGCCACCTAGCATTGGCTAATCCATGTTGCTGGCTAATGTGCTAGCTAGAGTACTAGCTAACGTTAGCATGTTGTTTAGTTAGCCTTGCGAAATTGTTACAATTTGGCAACAAAGACACGACCACATTCACTATTTACATATCTTAGATCCGTGTCAAGTATTATACTCGATATTTGGTGTTCTGTTTTAAATTGTGTAGGTTCTCATAAAATTAACGTTTTCAACGTTGCTAAAAGAAATGGGTGGCCACCTGCGCACTTGCAATGGCCGTGTGTTTACTATCGCATCGAGTTAGCGTAGCATGGCGCACCTAGCTCGCCAGCTCCCTTCCGTATAAGGAAATGGGTGGATTGTTATTGAGAATTAAATGTTTAGGTAGGCAGGCATCTTTAATTCCGGTAATAACAAAAGTCGGTTTATGAAACAACAATATATTTTGAACGGTAAATATAGCTTTGTGTTTCTGCTTCTCAGCTAGTTTTAATTATGTATTGAAACGTCATTTGGTCGAGATCTAACGTCAGCACTGTGTTGTGTTACAACACTATTATTAGGCACAAAATACTGCTTTAAATTGAGAATTTGAGGAAACATGTATGTTAAATATTTAATGGAGTTTTTTTAACAAACTGCATGTAAGAGAGTGATTGTAGTCGCGCGTAAGACACTAGCGGTGCACAGCTTATTGCTGAATCACTATGACTTTATGAAATGGTCATATCGGTTTACAACGGCGCCTCGTGGTAGGACAGTCGTTGAGTATACAGTCACTTCCCACGCATTTCAGAAAACGGTAAGGTCAAGGATCCACCGAAAGCAAACTCAGTCTTTCTTTAGGTTTAGAACAATCATTATTATCAGGTTTAGACTAGACAATGTAAGGTTGTGAGTGATTATGACAACATGGTGAGGATAGCTTACATCAAAGACAAGAGAATAACTGAAAAAGTAACACTCAAAACACGGATGCCATTTGTCATGAATAGATAAGATATTAGAATGTTTAAAAATATCCTCAGAAATCCGAGTTTCACATGCAAGAGTACAACCAAGCCAGCCTCCAATAAACCTTGCTTTGAGCATTTGGAAAAGCACTATGTCCAATCCATTAGGTTCTTACTTTATTATTACCAATGTTTTGGCGAGGCCAGTTCTGCTATGAGTGTTAGGAAGAAGTGGTTACTAGTGTTTGAGGGGAACGCCTGCTTTAAGCAATGTGGGATGGGCACATGATAGGCCTAACTTCCCTTCACGATTGCAGCTGGGAGAAATCTTCAACTTTCTAAAATTGTGGCATGTTTTTTTTTTTTTTTTTTTTTTTCCAAAAGAAAATCTTCAGTCCAAGATATCTTTATATCCTACTATACCAAGCAGTATATAGGGGAAATAATATTTCTCAAGTGCTTCAACTTAATTGAATGGCCTTTCTCTCTCTCTCCCTTTCTTGTAGATCGTCTGTAAAATCAGTGTTTACTGGTGTCGGAGACAGAGGCTAAAGCCAGACCATGACGTCAGAAAGAAGCAGCAAAGCCCTGAAGGTAGAATTACAAAACATTTAAGTTGGGAGTTTATTCAATTTGAAATTTTACACATACTTTGCAAAGAAAATGGTCAAACTCTCCATCCCTCTCCAGGTGAAGCGGGAGTGTGGTGAGAATGTTCCGGTGTTGTCGGACAGCGAGCTCATGTCCTTGTCTGTACGGGAGCTCAACCTCCACCTACGGGGTCTATCCCGCGAGGAGGTCCAGAAGCTCAAGCAGCGCCGGCGCACCCTAAAGAACCGTGGCTACGCAGCCAGCTGCCGGGTGAAGCGCGTGTCCCAGCGTGAGGCCCTGGAGCAGCAGAAAAAGGAGCTCCAGAGGGAGGTGGAGAGGCTGGGTGTGGAGAACGCTGGGATGAGGAGAGAGCTGGAGGGCCTGGGGGCCAGGCTGGCTGCCCTGCAGAGGTTCGCCCGTGGGTTAGAGTCTGGAGGAGGTAACATCCTGGCTACGGCCCCACGCCTGAACACAGCCTCGGTCATTACCATAGTGAAGACCCCGCCACAGGCCCACGTCCAAAGAGAGCAGGGGGGCTCCTAGGAGGAACCGTTCGGGCTGGGGAGGGACTCATGCACGCACATACTCTCATATAGACACACACACACAGGCAGACACATGGAGAGCGCAGGAGGATTGGAGGAACACAGACAAATAGGCACTTATGAAACTCACGCGCTTAGGATGATACACATACACTCGCACACCAGGGTTTCCGTTAGGAAAATGTGACGCCAGACCTTTGAACGGCAGTGTTTTAATTTCCCGGACATTTAAGATGTTTACCGAACTCATATGTATTGGGTGTGTAACCTGATTAGGGCGTCCACCCACGGTGCTCAGAATGACAAATCACATTTCGATTATGGTTGTTCTTCTTAACAGGACATGGAACTCAAGGGTGCAACGATGTGAATTCTTCTTACCGAATTCCGATGCGCAATTTGAAGATGTTAGAATAACTGTCCACATTTACTTTTCCTCAGCCAACAAGATGAGTAATGAACATAGCCTATGTCAATCTAGCCTATTCCAACATAGCCCATTCCAAACAGACTGGGACAGTTGTGGGACGATAGATCCCAAATTCATATAACCAGTAGGCCTAGTTTATATGCCAATTTTTAAAGCAATGAGGCTCATGCAACAGATCTGAAAGTTTAGCTTAAAATGTTCATAAGCAAATTTCTTCACATTATAAGCACAGAAATTCCACACAAGGCAGTAGGCTATGTGCGCATGTTCGTTCCATAATACAATTGTTAGGAAAAAATAGTTGTCAAATCACACCACACATGCGAGCGGTTTCATGAGACTGAGTTGAAAATATCTGTTAGAAATTTAGAAAGAGTGGACCTCTAAAGGTGCAACAACTAGCATGGGCTGCTTATATGACAAGAATTGTGCCTTTCGGCTACTGGACAATGAAAGAAGGATGATCTGAAAACCAGTAGAACATGAGAAATAGGCTACTGGTTTCAATAGAATATGGAAGTCTAGAAAATAATTGCCTGCGCGTTTGGTTGGATTTTGGCTAGGCTACTTTGAAGCAAGGTAAGACATGCCTCATAATGTGTAGTTAAATGTTCCGGTTTCAAACAATTAAGTATATATTTTCAAAATACATACTGCCTCCTGCTCATTGCAAATTGGTGGGTTGACTAGCTGAAGCCTGCCTAGTTGCCTATGCACTTGAATGGCGAATGGGAAGTGCGCTTCAATTAACAGTTGATAAATAAAAAATAGTAGCTCTTTTTAATCATGACCATCAACTGTTTTTAACACAAGATTGCATATATAATTGTTGTGCAGTGATTGGGCTTATAGTAGCACGTTTCAGTCCAGCAGCAACAAACAAGCTGTTTGATGAGCTGTAGAAGCAGATCTTGCGCTACATCGACTGGTATTATAATCAATAAATAGGCTAAAATGCATTTTCACAATGCGATTTTCCTTCCCCAGGACAATAGGCCAGCGGCAATTTTAGTTATCGGCCAAAAGCCGGCTATTACCGGCTAACGGAAACCCTGTCACACACACACAAGTAAGGTGTTCAGTCAGTGACAAATACTCACTCTAAACCCAGCCATTACACATACAGACTCATACAGATGTGCAGTTGAGAAAAGATGACTGCTGACGAGTCCGGCTGAGGCACGACAGGCGTGCAAAACAGGGACATAAGACAACACCCCTCGACAAAGCCAGTCTTGCTGCTGGTGCTCTCTGATACTGCTACTCAACAGGCTGAGCCGGCTAGCGCTCTGCCTTCTAGCATGGCATCTAGCCCCGCTACACAATGTCTGGGTTAATCAGACTCTTCCGCAGCTTCTTCCAATGCAAGCTTTACGTTTTAAACGGCATCACAATTGACATCTGTACATGTCTTGGAGTGTTGTTCATCTGTACTCTTGTGTGTCGATACTATTGTGCTTCACTGTGTTGCCGTTTGTAGTGGCTACATGGGTGTATTTCAACTGCACAGTGCACATTTTGGTTTGTTATAAACGGCTTTGGTTGTAGTTGGTTATTGCTGGAAACAGTTGAAAAATCCACATCTCGTAGAATACTATGTCAATGCAAAAATCTATTGATACATTCCTTTATATTATTTTGTAATGTTTATACAAGAGACAAATGTTTGAGCGAACATTTATTCAGAGGTATTCTATTTTATTTGTATTTAAAGAATAGATATTACAAAAGCTAATGAGTGCTGTGGTGTAATGTATGTTTCAAATACCTGCGTATGACTAGTTTGGGGAAATTCTCACGTCTAATTGTTGTACTGAGTGTGTGACGATTATTTGTGTAATGTTTAACTGTCGTAATGAGCTGTTTAGATATGCTAAAAGCCGATGGTCATGTTGCTGTAAGATGATTTTAGTATGCGTGTACACCATATTTGTACTAATTTCATAGTGAGTCGAGTGGCTTGTTGTAGGGATATTATTTTTCTATCAAGTACCAAGGTGATGATACGTATTGTTATTTATGATACATTTTATTTCACGTTTGTTTTCTGAAATGGCTCGAGAGGGAGAGTAACACTGTAAGGAGAAAGAACGAAGGAAAAGAATGATAAAGGAATAAAAGAATGAGGCAGAGATGAAAGGGATATCAGGATATGAAGGAAAGACGTGGTGGTAGAAGAGGATTTGGGAGGTGAATGAGGAAGGAGAAGAGGACCGATATGAGGTGGTGCTTAATTCAATTGAAAACCTTGTAACATCCATGATTTATCAATAAACCCCCGCTGACTCTTATTAGACTGGGGTTGACTTAATGTTTGGAAAGTAATAGCAATATGATTTAAATTGTCAATAGTGACATTGTGTTGATTACTTCTGTAAGATATATTTAGCTATCTGCTCAATATCAATGTCGCATAGCATTTATCCTCAGTAATATCTAATGTCTCATCTAAGATTATTGTCAAATTGTGCTGGATGTTTTGTTATACCGCAAAACAAAAATGGTCTTTGTATTTATTACATGTATTTTTTCTATGGTGAAAATTAAGTACATTGTCTATTTTATATATTAATAATTGAAATAAATGTTGTATATATTGTACATAAAATGGTGTGATTTATCATTTATACTGTATACAGTGCATTTGGAAAGTATTCAGACCCCTTGATTTTTTCCTACTTATGTTACAGCCTTCTAAAATGGATTAAATATTTGTCCTCAATCTACACACAATACCCAATAATCAAAGCGCAAAAAGAGCTCAGGTGCATCCTGTTTCCATTGATCATCCTTGATGTTTCTGCAACTTGGGGAGTCCACCTGTTGTAAATTCAATTGACTGGACATTTGGAAAGGCACACAACTGTATATATAAGGTCCCACATTTGACAGTGCATGTCAGCAAAAACCAAGGCATGAGGTCGAAGGAATTGTCCGTAGAGCTCTGAGATAGGATTGTGTCGAGGCACAGATCTGGGGAAGGATACCAAAACATTTCTGCAGCATTGAAGGTCCCCAAGAACACAGTGACCTCGATCATTCTTAAATGGAAGAAGTTTGGAACCACCAACTCTTCCTAGAGCTGGCCACCCAGCCAAACTGAGCCATTGGGGGAGAAGGGCCTGGTGGTCACTCTGGGGCTGGTGTTCACTGAGTTTCATACGTGCCTACTCTGGGGCTCCAGAGTTCCTCTGTGGAGATGGGAGAACCTTCCAGAAAGACAACCATCTCTGCAACACCACCAATCAGGCCTATATGGTAGAGTTGCCTGACAGAAGCCACTCCTCAGCGAAAAGCACATGACAGCCCACTTGGGGTTTGCCAAAAAGCACTCTGACCATGAGAAACGATGATCTGTTCTGATGAAACCAAGATTTAACTGGCCTGAATTCCAAGCGTCATGTCTAGAGGAAACCTGGCACCATCACTATTTTTTTTTTATTCACCTTTATTTAAGCAGGTAGGCCAGTCGAGAACAAGTTCTCATTTACAACTGTGACCTGGCCAAGATCAAGCAAAGCAGTGCTACACAAACACAGAGTTCCACATGGAATAAACAAACGTACAGTCAATAACACAATAGAAAAAGTCTATATACAGTGTGTGCAATGGGTGTATCACATTGGGTGAGGCAGGTTGCCGGAAGGTATATTTAATTTAAAACATGGAAAAAGAGATATTTCACAAAAAAGACAGGGAATAAAATGTACACGGGAGATCGACAAACAACATCTGCACTGCTACGCCATTTTAGGTGAAGCATGGTGGTGGTAGCATCATGCTATTGGGCTGTTTTTCAGCATCAGGGACTGGGAGACTAGTCCGGATTGAGGGAAAGATGAATGGAGCTAAGTACAGAGAGATCCTTGATAAAAACCTGCTCCAGAGTGCTCAGGACCTCAGACTGGGGCGAAGGTTCACCTTCCAACAGAACAACGACCCTAAGGACACAGCCAAGACAACGCAGAAGTGGCTTCGGGACAAGTCTCTGAATGTCTTTGATTGGCCCAGCCAGAGCCCGATAGAACATCTCTGGAGAGACCTCAAAATAGCTGTGCAGCGATGCTCCCTATCCAGCCTAACAGAGCCTCAGAGGATCTGCAGAGAAGAATGGGAGAAACTCCCCAAATACAGGTGCCAAGCTTGTAGCGTCATACCCAAGAAGACTAGAGGCTGTAATCGCTGCCAAAGGTGCTTCAACAAAGTACTGATTAAAGAGTCTGAAACTTATGTAAATGTAATATTTGAAATAAATTAACAAACATTCCTAAAAACCTGTTTTTGCTTTGTCATTATGGGGTATTGTGTGCCGATTGATGAGGACATCAATTGAATTCATTTTAGATTAATGTTGTAATGTAACAAAATGTGGAAAAGGTCAAGGGGTCTGAATACTTTCTGAATGCACTGTAGTTTTTGATCATGTTGTTTTGGCCAGTTCTTCCGAACTGTCAGGCTACAATGTATGAGAGGGAAGCAGAAAGGAGAAGTGTATGTGTGTACATTAGCAGGGATAGGTTTTTTCTTTAGGGAACTAGAAATACTGATGAGTAGGGAGGTTAAAATGAGCAATATGTACTGTACAGTAAACTTTTATGTAAAATGTACTTGCAAAAAAGAGAATAATAGCAAACATGCAAAACTTTGCAGACATGAGTAAATCTTCCCAATGAGAGGTATCCTACCGTTACCCGTGTGATTTGGAACTATATTTAAGATAATCATGACATCTAAAAGTCAACCAGGTTCTAAAAAGCCTACATTTAATATGAAATAGAATAATATGACAAGACTAAATATCTTTATTTTGTTTCATTTAGACTACAAATAGGAGCATATCAGCAGCTTTGACAAAATACAAAAGAACTAGACAAAAGAAAGCAGTCATCAAAAACATTTTCTAAATGGTTTATGGAGCGACAGTACAAAACTAAGCCTTTTTAAATCAGAGTTTTACATCATTGACATTATTACATCAACATCACTAAATATTTCTCCAGTATATCATTTCAAACTGTATGTACATCATCTTATGTCTAGCAATAATAGTCTTATACATCTCAAAATACACCCTAGGCCTAGATAAAGAGAGCGCAGAGAGAGAAGATATCAGAAAAAGAAGAACTGGAGAATGAAATGGTCTTGTGGTGACTTTCTCTTTGTACCAGAAACTGGAAATGTTTGGGGATGAGGCCAAACCCTCATAATTTATTCAACATGGCAAAGGATTCAACAGAATGCTACAGTAGACAAACCATAATAAGTGTAGTTCCATAACACGGTACATACTGGCCAGAACAATATAAATAACGCAGACATTCTGACTATACTTTAATGGGAAATATTGACACCCCGAATAGTTACTAGCCACTCTGGATAATGTCTTGCCTACATGTATAGGGCCTAGCTCTCTCACACACAGTATAAGTTGAGGGAGGGGTCAGCATAGAC
Organism: Oncorhynchus gorbuscha; assembly: GCF_021184085.1. NCBI lineage: Eukaryota > Metazoa > Chordata > Actinopteri > Salmoniformes > Salmonidae > Oncorhynchus > Oncorhynchus gorbuscha. The sequence goes on along the minus strand of NC_060179.1, from coordinate 61,279,648 downwards.
TGAGGCTGGGACTCCACTAAGATAAAGCATTCCTTTCTCTAGCAGACAGAATGTGTAGGCTACAAACATAATGTGTGACCATGATCGGTCTGTGTTTGATAGATAAGGGTGTGTGTGTCTATAAATTGACCAAATATAAGACTCCTTGCTGCTCTCTGGTGGCAGGATTGTGCTTGGAGCAGCAGTGACTCACTATGACTTTACTGTATAATGGCAGCCTGTCCGTATGACTCACTACAATAACCTCAAAGCTAAACTATGTATAACGCAATACCTTTTCTCTGTAAGCACTTAACGTCCACTTCTGTGTAATGGAAACTTTTATACGACACTAAAAGTGAGTCTAAAATTGACCCACACTTCATTACAAAGCTGAATCTTTTGTTGTTGTTTTTGCATCCAGTTACACTTTTTTGCCTGAGATTGTCTAACTGGAATTGTAAGTATTTAAAAATAGCATTTACCTATATTCCTGCGGTGTCTACATACTCTGATCGCACAGATATCACTAAAGGCGTTTTTCCTAACATACATTAGAGGCCAGGAGAGGTCGGTTGGCAGAATGAGCCTTGCTGGATTAGAGCATGGCCTAATCCTCACCATACGAATAATGCCCCAATTACAACAGTATAATCCAGACTACCACGCTGCTCGATTGCCCTCACCCTGCCTGTCTGCTATACACTGGAACAGGTCTCTCTTCATCTGTAATCTGATCAAGTGCTGTCCAACCAACCACTATCCCTGCCCTCCCCTCACATCCCCTGTCCCTAGTGAATCAATGACAACACCACCATTCTCCAGTCCACAGAGCTGCTTCTGCCCTAAACCACCCCCTCACACCGTCCATTTAAAACCCACTGTAAACATGGCCACCACAGAGATCTGAGAATGGCCTGGTCTTAAAACTAAAAACCAATAAGCCACACATTGCTAGAGTACTCTAATATCAATCTGGTATGGGCCGTCTTCTTCAGGGGATGTTAGCTAATAAGCACACAAACTTTTTAACCATACAATCCATTTTATCCAAACCACAAATAAAATCTCTAATAAGTGTACAATTCTGTCTCAGAAAATCCTCAAATTCCTATAAAGGTTTTTTTCTAGACAATGGTTTCAATCAAAATGTACCTCAGCATGTTCCCACTAAGTGTGTGCTCTATCAATAGTTCCTTTATAGTCCTGATTTTGTGCAAATAGTATGTGTATAGTAGAGCATATTAAAATGGACTAGGCTAAGTCACATGGTCCTGTATTGACGTACCAACCCCTAACCCACCTTACATCCCCTGCCAATCCTCCATAAGACATGTACTACATGAGGAAGACCAGGGTAGTACCTTACCGCAACAGTCAGTAAAGAGGTGATTGGCTGGGATTGGTGAGTGTTAACTTAGAACTCATCGTCCGAGCTGAGCAGCAGAGTCTTCTCATTGTCGCGGGTGCTGATGGTGCTGTGTGTGCGGGACACAGGTGGGGCAGAGTGACCCTGTTCCAGGGTGGACTGCTGGGTGTACTGCTGGTAGGCCGGGGAGAAGTTATGGATAGCATCCTGGACCATGTCTCCAGGGTTCATTGTCTCCTTCAGGCTGCTGGAGATGCTCTTCATGGGGGCACAGCGACCTGGGAGAAGGGGGGTGGAGGAAAAGACAATATATAAAATATTTTTAAAAGGTCAAGTAAGAGTTGTGTAGTAATTGTGAATAATGTGAAACCTAAACAGTGGAAAATCACCTTTGTAAGCTTGCTACAGTGAATGTAAAAACAGCAACAATAACAACCACTGGTTTCACAGAAAGCAACATTTCATTCAAAGACAAAAGGAGCACAACATTGAACATAGGATTGTAAAAAGTAGAAAGAACCATAAAAATGGTGAAGAAACAAATCAGTGGTAGACCTACCATACTCTCCATATATAGGAACTGGGCCTTGATAACGCAGCATGGGGAAAGAGAAAGACAAAAGGGACAAGGATATGGAAGGAAGACAGACAAAATGACCCAGAGAATACGAAGAGGGATGACCAATGAACCAAGGAGGGAGTTTTTTTTTAAAGAACGAGGAAAAGGAGGTATTCCAAAACCAAAGATGAATGGGAGGAGATAAAGGAAACAAAGATTTGAAAAAGTGCCACAACATAGGAAGTACAGGGTTACGGCGAGGAGGAGGACAAAGTGGGAAATGTATGTTGACAAGGGAATAGAGGGAAAGGGAGTATGAGTCAGTGAAAAGAGAAGACGTGATCATATTATCTAGAGAAGTTCTGCAAAGATACTATACCATATGAGTACCATGAGCTGGACCAATGTCGAGTAGGTTCAGTTAAATAAAGGTTCAATGAAATATTTGTATTCATTTGTCACCACAGTATATAATACAGCTAAAACTCAGTCTCCTTACCCTGAGAGAGAGAGTCCAGCCTCTTGTCCATGTAGACCTTGTATGTGAAGGCATGACGCAGGGCCAGGGAGGCAAAGAACATCTCGATGCAGACGATGAAGTTCTGGTAACCGGCGGCAACCGTTCCCTCTCCCACTGACACCTCGGGTGAGTTGATTTTGGGGATGGCCCCACACTTCTCTAGGATGGCCAGCAACATGCCTGATGGTAAATAAACATATGTGGAGAATGACTACAGTACTATAGTATAATGATATTGACTTGGCAAGTAATATGATATGAATGACATTACTCATATTCAAATTGCCTACAGTGCTTCAATGACCTAAACATGTATATCTGTATTTAGATGTTTTAGTGTGTGTGTGTGTGTGTGTGTTTATTTGTGCTTCTCACCCTGCCAGAAAGAGAGGAATATGACAGATTTGACCATGAAGAATTTGAGCAAGGGTCTGTAGGGGCTGAGCAGATCCCGGGTGGAGAAATAGAAGAGGAAGAGGGCGTAGAGAGACAGGCTGACTGAGATGTTGTAGACGATGGACACATACAAGTACCCACTGTTCACACTAGGAGGACAGACAGGGACAAGACTGTTGATTAGATTTAAGAGTAAACCAACATTAGGACAAATCTGTATCACTGGATTTGCAACCATCTACACAGAAGCACCGCATCTTTTTGGTAATCAAAGTCTTTTAATATAAAATAGATGTATACATCTTATAACATTTTATTGTATGAGATATTCAACAATTGCATAATAAGAAGCAGTGGCTTACTTGAAGTCTCCATCACGGTACTTTCCAAAGGCCTGCAGGATGACTGTGACCACAGCCATGAGGGGTTTGATCACACAGAACTGTAGCGTGGCCTGCTTACAGAACCGCAGGAACCCAATGGAGTAACTCCTCCCCCAGAGACAGCACGTACCATACATACAACTGGACCTGGGGACGCAGGAAAACGCTTGTTAAATACATGTTGAACACACACACACAGAGAGTGGAAGAAGAGACTCACTCGATAGGTTTTCCTCTGATCTCAGCCATGATGGCGCTCTCTCCTCCCAGGTACTCATAACACAGGCTCAGGAAGTTATAGATGACAAACGCTGCACAGGAGAGACACACACACAGTCAATAAAGGACCGTTTAAGAAGTTAGCTCCTCAGACATATGTTTTACATCTATTTATTGTGTACAGTATATTAACCACCTAATATGGACATGGAAAAAGATCTAAAACCCAGCACTCTTCCATTACCCCAAGAGACAAGATAAGCCAATGACTGTCATATCAAAGGCAATGGGAAAAAAGGCAACAAACATCAGACCACCCAGCCACTCGTTGACTTCCCGTGCTGAGTTGTCACAGACCCAAGGGAGGCCTCTACTTCCTGTCCACAGGAGATGTGTTGTTCTAACTACTTGATGAGACCAGACACTCATAGAATTACACTAAACAAAAAATTATAAAAACACAACATACAACAATTTCAACAATTTGACTGAGTTACAGATCCTATAAGGAAATCAGTCAATTAAAATAAATTTATTAGGCCCGAATCTATGGATTTCACATGACTGTGCAGGGGCGTGAGGCCAGTTGGACGTGGCTTATAGTAGAGAAATGAACATGACATTTTCTGGCAACAGCCCTGGTGGACATTCCTACAGTCAGCACGCCAATTGCACGCTCCCTCAAAACTTGAGACATCTGTGGCATTGTGTTTGTTGTGTGACAACTGCACATTTTTTAAAGTGGCCTTTTATTGTCCCCAGCACCTGTGTAATAATCATGCTGTTTAATCAGCTTCTTGATATGCCACACCTGTCAGGTGGATGGATTGTCATGGAAAAGGAAAGTTGCTCACTAACAGGGATGTAAACACATTGGTCCTCAAAATTTGAGAGAAATAAGCTTTTTGTGCGTATGGGACATTTCTGGGATCTTTTATTTCAGCTCATGAAAAATGGGACCAACACTTTACATGTTGCGTTTATATTTTTGTTCAGTATAATCAAGATACTAAAGCTTATAGGATCTCTGTGCATACTGCACAGACCCACTGAGCTATAAATCATCGGAGTGGCCTGCCAGCACTACTAGCAATGGCACTACTAGCAGTGTCTGCCCTCCTTGGGGAGTGATAAATGTCATGTCTTTAGACCAGTCATACTAGAGCAGGTGGCAGTGACTTTGCAGTCTGTGTTCCGGATGTGCACGTTCTGTTCTACGCAGTGTGTGTGTCTGCAGTGTGACTGATGGGCTGTGTCAGGTCAATAAAGCAGGAAGGGATTACCAACTCTCACTACACCAGGTGCTCTATGAAACTGTATAGTCACACAGTGTATTTGCACGCACGCATACCCCCCACACAAACTCGCTTTATTCTTAAGGAACAACAATAAACACATATGGATGTGCTTTATTCTCACCTTTGACAGACATCCTACAGTATGCATCCAATAGCATGTCTGTGGCCTACAGTACCAGGCAAAGGTTTGGACACACCAACTCATTATTCTAGGGTTTTTCTTTATTTGTACTTTTTTCTACATTGTAGAATAATAGTGATGACATCAAAACTATAAAATAACACCTATGGAATCATGTAGTATCCAAAAAAAGTGTTAAACAAATCAAAATATATTTCATATTTGAGATTCTTCAAAGTAGCCACCCTTTGCCTTGATGACAGCTTTGCACACTCTTAATATTCTCTCAACCAGCATCACCTGGAATGCTTTCCCAACAGCCTTGAAGGAGTTCCCACATGTGCTGAGCACTTGTTGGCTGTTTTTCCTTTACTCTGCGGTCAAACTCATCCCAAACCATCTCAATTGGGTTGAGTTCAGGTGATTGTGGAGGCCAGGTCATCTGATGCAGCACTCCATCACTTTCCTTCTTTGTCAAATAGCCCTTACACAGCCTGGAGGTGTGTTGGGTCATTGTCCTGTTGAAAAAAAATGATGTCCCACTAAGCCCAAACCAGATGGGAAGGTGTATCACTGCAGACTGCTGTGGTAGCCATGCTGGTTAAGTGTGCCTTGACTTCTAAATAAATCACAGACAGTGTCACCAGCAAAGCACCCCCACACCACCTCCTCCATGCTTCAACTCTGAGAACCACAAATGCAGAGATCATCCGTTCACCTACTCTGAGTCTCACAAAGACATGGCAGTTGGTAACAAAAATCTCTCATTTGGACTCATCAGACCAAAGGACATATTTCCACCAGTCTAATGTCCATTGCTAAGCAATTCTCTTCTTTTGTAGTAGTGGTTTCTTTGCAGCAATATGACCATGAAGGCCTGATTCAAGCAGTCTCCTCTGAACAGTTGATGTTGAGATGTGTCTGTTACTTGAACTCTGTGAAGCATTTATTTGGGCCACAATTTCTGAGGCTGGTAACTCTAAATGAACTTATCCTCTGCAGCAGAGGTAACTCTGGGTCTTCCTTTCCTGTGGCTGTCTTCATGAGAGACAGTTTCATCATAGCGCTTGATAGTTTTTGAGACTGCACTTGAAGAAACTTTCATAGTTCTTGAAATGATCCGTATTGTCTGACCTTCATGTCTTAAAGTAATGATGGACCGTCGTTTCTCTTTGCTTATTTGAGCCGTTCTTGCCATAATATGGACTTGGTATTTTACCAAATAGGGCTAATGTCTGTATACCACCCCTACCTTGTCACAACACAACTGATTGGTTGAAATGATTTAAGATGGAAAGAAATTCCATTAATTAACTTTTAACAAGGCACACCTGTTAATCTAAATGCATTCCAACTGACTAGCTCATGAAGCTGGTTGAGAGAATGCCAAGAGAGTGCAAAGCTGTCATCAAGGCAAAGGGTGGCTACTTCGAGGAATCTCAAATATAAAATATATTTTGATTTGTTTAAAACTTTGATTTCATACGTGTTATATCATAGTTTTGTTGTCTTCACTATTATTCTACAATGTAGAATATAGTAAAAATAAAGAAAAACCCTGGAATGAGTAGGTGTGTCCAGACGTTTGACTGCTACTGTATGTGTCTGTCTGTATTGCATCAAGGTGACTAGTATGACTGAGATGAGGAAAGGTCCAACCCTGAGGCACTCACTGTATGACTAATACACGATACACCATTATACTCTCTATTAACCCCTGAAGGGAGATTCTAAAGTTCTCATTCCCTGCTCAGCAGTTCTGTGAGAGTGTGTGTTGTGTGTGTAATTGAACCAGTAAGCGAGTGTGTTGGTGTATACCATATGGGAGGGTATGTTGGTGACTTGTAACGTTAAGTGAGGGTGTGTGTGACTGTGTAGTGAGTGATGGTACTTGCATGAGAATGTGTGGGAGTGTGTGTTACAGTGTACAGCTCTATATTTAGCCTGTACACCCAGGGGAACAGAGCTGCTGTGAGATCCCATTTGCCAAACACACCTTCTCTGCAGCAAAAGCACTGGCATCAGCTATTCTGTCATCTCTCTCCATCACTCACACCCTGTCTCTCACCCGCTTTCTCACTCTCATCATCACCCTCACTCTCCGTTTGTCTCTGCAGCACAGCTCTACTAACACATGCACAGACAGACAGACCCATAGACATTAAGGAACAGAACCGACCTGGGGTGACACCACATTACACACACTAGACCAGACTAGCCCACACAGACCAAATTCATAGATAACAGAGTACCATTATCTAGAAGTTAAAAGGTATTTTACAAGTAATTAGGCCTTTATAAAATGTGCGATATTCACCATCCTTGTGAGTAGGAATATTGCATAAGCCATATCAGATAAATAGCTGACTCGGTCTTCTGTTCTCTGTGTGTGTACCAGCATGTTTGGGTGAGACCTCATCATTAGGGCTGCCTTGTGCAGTGAACACGGTTGCTATGCAACAGGTTCTTCCTACCCAGAAATCTGGGCAGGCCCCAAAACAACAAGCGGCAGCACAGAGGCAGATCAGCAGTTCGCCATCTGTCCATGGAGCCGCACCATGACTCCCACACACTGGTAAACAACACGCACGCACACGCGCACACACACCCTTGTGGATTAGATAAACAGCCACATGTGTGGACATTGGAGGCCAAAGACAGCCTGCCCAGGGTGCAAAACTGATTGAAAAGACATCTTTTCAACCAGTTTGGCTCACTGGGTGAGGAAGTATCACAACAAAGCTGATCGGCATGGTAAAGCCATTCATTTCTGTTCAACTCATGTGTAGTCTCTTACCCTCGTAGCAGTCCCGGACGGTGTCAAAGTAGACGTAGTACTCCTCGTTAGTGAAGAAGAGGAGGCTGAGCCAGGAGTCAAAAGCATAGATGGGCACGATGAAGAGAATCCGCACAATGTGTCTCTGCTCATTAGGAGAACTGTAGTACCGCAGGTGCATGTAGATCTGAGAGGGCGAGAGAGAAGCAAAGATGGATGGAAAGGAGATTATATATATAAATGAGAGAAGCAAATAGAGGGGGATAGAGTTGAATGTTTACATCAATTTCTATTGTCCCATTTTACAAGACACAAAAGCAGCATTGCATACTTTCTAAACCTGTTACTAATTAACATCCTGCCTCTGAGGGAGACAGAAATGGGAGTGAGAGCAGTGGGAATTCACAGAAGAACACAGTGATGCCTACACCACAGAGATCCTATTCAATTAGAGGGACTAGGTCATAAACCCTCCAACTTTCCAAAATGGGGCAAAATGGCAGCCATCTTGGTCAGGTAGAAATTCAAAATGAGTCTAATTGGAATGAATGACAGTAGTGGCATAGTTGATGCTTTTCCTGCTTTTACTTATGCAGGAAAACTAAAGTATGTGATGCATCTGAAAATGTGTAATGGAATTATATTCAACCTAAAATACTATCATACACAGTGTAGAAAACACTAGAAACACCTGCTCTTTCCATGACACAGGTGAATCCAGGTGAAAGCTATGATCCCTTATGAATGTCACTTGTTAAATCCACAGTCTAGATGAAGGGGAGGAGACAGGTTATGTGTATGTGTGCCATTCAGAGGGTGAATGGGTAAGACAACATTTAAGTGCCTCTGAACGGATTATGGAAGTTGTTGCCAGGCGCACAGGTTTGAGTGTGTCAAGAACTGCAACGCTGCTGGGTTTTTCACGCTCAACATTTTCCCGTGTGTATCAAGAATGGTCCACCACCCAAAGGACATCCAGCCAACTTGAAAACTGTGGGAAGCATTGGAGTCAACATGGGCTAGCTCCCCTGTGGAACGATTTCAACACCTTGTCGAGTCCATGCCCCGACTGTTCTGAGGGCAAAAGGGAGTGCAACTCAATATTAGGAAGGTGTCCCTAATGTTTTGTACACTAAGTGTAAAATTATAAATACAGGTTTTATACATATTTTCTGTATAAATATCCTCGAAAATATATGTAAACAGACCATAAATGTCTCAAATGTTGTTTTCTTGGAAAGCTGTGAGTGCTATTATACACTGCTCAAAAAAATAAAGGGAACACTTAAACAACACAATGTAACTCCAAGTCAATCACACTTCTGTGAAATCAAACTGTCCACTTAGGAAGCAACACTGATTGACAATAAATTTCACATGCTGTTGTGCAAATGGAATAGACAACAGGTGGAAATTATAAGTGTAACGGATGTGAAACGCTAGCTTAGTTAGCAGTGGTGCGCGCTAAATAGTGTTTCAATCGGTGACGTCACTTGCTCTGAGACCTTGAAGTAGTGGTTCCCCTTGCCCTGCAAGGGCCGTGGCTTTTGTGGAGTGATGGGTAACGATGCTTCGTGGGTGACTGTTGTTGATGTGTGCAGAGGGTCCCTGGTTCGCGCCCGGGTATGGGCGAGGGGACGGTCTAAAGTTATGCTGTTATAGGCAATTAGCAAGACACCCCCAATAAAGGAGTGGTTCTGCAGGTGGTGACCACAGACCACTTCTCAGTTCCTATGCTTCCTGGCTGATGTTTTGGTCACTTTTGAATGCTGGCGGTGCTTTCACTCTAGTGGTAGCATGAGACGGAGTCTACAACCCACACAAGTGGCTCAGGTAGTGCAGCACATCCAGGATGGCACATCAATGCGAGCTGTGGCAAGAAGGTTTGCTGTGTCTGTCAGTGTAGTGTCCAGAGCATGGAGGCGCTACCAGGAGACAGGCCAGTACATCAGGAGACGTGGAGGCCGTAAGAGGGCAACAACCCAGCAGCAGGACCGCTACCTCCGCCTTTGTGCAAGGAGGAGCAGGAGGAGCACTGCCAGAGCCCTGCAAAATGACCTCCAGCAGGCCACAAATGTGCATGTGTCTGCTGAAACGGTCATGTGTCCGCTGAAATAGACTCCATGAGGGTGGTTTGAGGGCCCGACGTCCACAGGTGGGGGTTGTGCTTACAGCCCAACACCGTGCAGGACGTTTGGCATTTGACAGAGATCACCGAGATTGGCAAGTTTGCCACTGGCGCCCTGTGCTCTTCACAGATGAAAGCAGGTTCACACTGAGCACATGACAGACGTGACAGAGTCTGGAGATGCCGTGGAGAACGTTCTGCTGCCTGCAACATCCTCCAGCATGACCGGTTTGGCGGTGGGTCAGTCATGGTGTGATGTGGCATTTCTTTGGGGGGGCCGCACAGCCCTCCATATGCTCGCCAGAGATAGCCTGACGGCCATTAGGTACCGAGGTGAGATCCTCAGACCCCTTGTGAGACCATATGCTGGTGCGGTTGGCCCTGGGTTCCTCCAAATGCAAGACAATGCTAGACCTCATGTGGCTGGAGTGTGTCAGCAGTTCCTGCAAGAGGAAGGCATTGATGCTATGGACTGACCCGCCCGTTCCCCAGACCTGAATCCAATTGAGCACATATGGGACATCATGTCTCGCGCCATCCACCAACGCCACGTTACACCACACTGTCCAGGAGTTGGCGGGTGCTTTAGTCCAGGTCTGGGAAGAGATCCCTTAGGAGACCATCCGCCACCTCATTAGGAGCATGCCCAAGCATTATAGGGAGGTCATACAGGCACGTGGAGGCCACAGACATTACTGAGCCTCATTTTGACTTGTTTTAAGGACATTACATCAAAGTTGGATCAGCCTGTAGTGTGGTTTTCCACTTTAATTTTGAGTGTGACTATTGATCATTTTTGTGTGATTTTGTTGTCAGCACATTCAACAATGTAAAGAAAAAAGTATTTAATAAGAATATTTCATTCATTCAGATCTAGGATGTGTTATTTTAGTGTTCCCTTTATTTTTTTGAGCAGTGTATGATACAATGTCAATACTTTTTTGAGCCAGGCTATGGCTGTGGATTGACAGGATTGTTTGAATGGAATGTTGGCATATTGGCAGTTTATTAAAAAAAGATATGGAATCATTCCTCTAAAACAGTCTGGCTAGCTAACAGACATATCGTGCAGCTAAATTCTTCGCATTCATTGTTTTACACAATATCTTTTCACAACACTGGCAAACCTTGGTTGGCCAACTCCCTGACCAACATGGCTGATCTTTGGACCGCCATAAAAAAGGTTCATGTTCATTCTAGCATTCAAATTCCTAATTATATGGTCTACCCACCATCCTTGGCATCTTTTCAGTTTAGCCCCCTTTTCTCTACCCAAACAAAGAAGCCACCAGACATTCTCATTTCAGACAGTAGGACAGGGATTACCTTGCATAAGGTGGGTGCAGTTGTGTGTTGGGTTTTTCAGTTAAACAAACAGGGATTGTGTTGCTGCTAGGCAACCTATGCTCTCTGACTGAGCACTGAGCAGATGCATCTATTCCTCCAGAATCACCCCAGGTGGAACCTCTGGTTAAATAAGCTCCTCACACTGACAACACCTAGACCCCCGAGCCTGGGCATACCATTTGGAGATTCAATAGAAACTCTAAATGGTGTTCAGTTTTAGTGGAATGAGTGTGTTTTGAGATGTGGGGAAGTGTGCATCTGTGTGTGCATGTGTAATGTGTATTTTATTACCTGGTGACAGGTGAAGAGCAGGGCAGTCCAGACGAAGAAACCCGACACGGCCTGGGCAGCGGGGGTCATCAGGAAGGTGGGCTGGTCCAGGGTCAGCAGGGGGGTCTCTGGGAACCAGGAGATGTTGGGGCCCGGGGAGTCCATGGTGGGAGGGGGACCAGGGGCCCCACCCAGGGGGTATTCCTCTCCAACACCTAGTCGTTCAGACAGGGGCACGTCACGCCTCCACAGACGACTCATCTGGAGAAAAGGGTACAGAGAGAAAACACATCCTTTATGTCCACATTAATGATACCGTGCATAAACAGTGCAGACATTCAGTCTGATACTTTCCAGAGCATTATTGGAGATACTGTAACCATCAACCACAGCTGTCGATAATGTAATTTATGTTGATGAGAGCATCTGATAAAGGAAGAGCAGAGACAATGAGTCAGGTGTGTTGTACTGTTTACTGAATAGACTGATGGAATCAATAGATTCCAGAGTGGGGGGGGGGGATAACTGTATAATCTCTGATAGTCAAAACAATGTTTCCCCTTCCTAGGCTACTAACTGTATAGACAGCAGTGGCATGTGTTCATGGATGCCAAGGAAAGACAGGCTTCCAAAAAATATTGAACCCCCCCCAAAAATAAAGAATACATTATTTTGTCTCTCTGTTTAATAATTTTCCTTCAATTTGCAAGAGAATGAATGTTTCTCACAGGACAAAGCATCCGAGCAAGTGAAACAGTGCCCCTCTGTCTCTCTGCGTGTAGGCCATCTGATGCGGTCTGGTCCTAACGAGTATGACATTGTTGCCGCCTGTACCATTAAAAGCAAGGGAAGCCAGCAAGCATCTGACCGCCCTTGACAAAAAAAAGTAGAACATGTTTTGCCAATCAGCGTTGAGCTACACTGAGCGAGCTCAACTGTGGATGGTCCTGGTGCTCCCAAAAAAAAAAAAAAAAAGCCAGCTTGGATTTGGCGTCACTCCTATCAAATCCCATTAGGAGCAAACGTCATTGATAGAAAAATGTAATTGTTGTGTTGTTGTCCTCTGGCGGCAAGCTAGCCAGCTAGCTAAAATTGGCCCTTTCCTAAATTAGCCATGGATGGAGATAGGAATTTGGACATGGGGTTTTACTTAATTCTCCGTACTGACCAATGACTATAATGGCAATTCTGATCCAACTATGTCATACATTGTTGTGCCCCTGGCCTAAGAGGATGGAAGTTCAATATGTAGATAAATGATGAAGGCTAATGTTAACTAGCTAACGTTGCCCATGAATGCAAGTTAAGCTAGCTTGCAAGCATTTTAGCTAGGTAGCCTAGGACAACACTGTCATACAGTGTGTACTATATGACAGTGATAAACCATTTCATCAACATGAAAGAGAGGATGGCATTGGCATTTCTCTACAAGTATGGTGAGTCAACATGTTGTTCTACTTCCATGAACGCGCGCACACACACACACACAGAGAAATCAGAACCATGGACAACCACATAAATTGAAGTTGGAAGTTTACATACACTTCGGTTGGAGTCATTAAAACTAGTTTTTTTAACCACTCCACACATTTTTTGTTGACAAACTAGAGTTTTGGCAAGTCGGTTAGGACATCTACTTTGTGCATGACAAGTCAGTTTTCCAACAATTGTTTACAGACAGATTATTTCACTTAAAATGCACAGTATCCCAATTCCAGTTGGTCAGAAGTTTACATACACTAAGTTGACTGTGCCTTTAAACAGCTTCCAGAAATTCCAGAAAATGCCTCTTTGCTTGACATCATGGGAAAAGCAAAAGAAATCAGCAAAGACATCAGAAAAAAAATTGTAGAACTCCACAAGTCTGGTTCATCCTTGGGAGCAATTTCCAAACGCCTGAAGGTACCACATTCATCTGTACAAACAATAATACACAAGTAAAAACACCATGGGACCACGCAGCCGTTCTACCGCTCAGGAAGGAGACGCGTTCTGTCTCCTAGAGATTCATGTACGAAAATGCAAATCAATCACAGAGCAGCAAAGGACCTTGTGAAAATGCTGGAGGAAACAGGTACAAAAGTATCTATATCCACAGTGAAAATGAGTCTATCGACATAACATGAAAGGCCACTCAATAAGGAAGAAGCCACTGTTCCAAAACCGCCATAAAAATTGAAAAAAGACTACAGTTTGCAACTGCATATGGGGACAAATCTCGTACTTTTTGGAGAAATGTCCTCTGGTCTGATGAAACAAAAATAGAACTGTTTGGCCATAATAACCATCATTATGTTTGGAGGAAGAAGGGGGAGGCTTGCAAGCCGAAGAACATCATCCCTCCATGAAACACAGGGGTGGCAGCATCATGTTGTGGGGGTGCTTTGCTGCAGGAGGGACTGGTGCACTTCACAAAATAGATGGCATCATGAGGGAAGAAAAGTAGGTGGATATATTGAAGCAACATCAAGACATCAGTCAGGAAGTAAAACCTTGGTCGCAAATGGGTCTTCCAAATGGACAATGACCCCAAGCATACTTCCAAAGTTGTTGCAAAATGTCTTAAAGACAATAAAGTCAAGGTATTGGAGTGGCCATCACAAAGCCCTGACCTCAATCCTATAGAAAATGTGTGGGCAGAACTGAAAAGGCATGTGCGAGCAAGGAGGCCTTACAAACCTGAGTCAGTTACAACAGCTCAGGAGAAATGGACCAAAATTCACCCAACTTATTGTGGGAAGCTTGTGGAAGGCTACCTAAAACGTTTGACCCAAGTTAAACAATTTAAAGGCAATGCTACCAAATACTAATTGAGTGTATGTAAACTTCTGACCCACTGAGAATGTGATGAAATAAATAAAATCAGAAATAAATAAAATCATTCTCTCTACTATTATTCAGACATTTCACATTCTTAAAATAAAGTGGTGATCCTAACTGACCTAAGACAATTAATTTTTACTTGGATTAAATGTCAGGAATTCTCTCTCCAAAAACACTTACTTGAAGAACAGTGCAGACACAAAGTGTGGTAACAGATTGACGGCACAAACGGCACAAACTGTCATGCTGTTACCAAACTTTGCATCTGAACTGTCCTTGAAGTAAATGTGTTTTTGTTTTTAAAAAATCAGACATTTTTTAACGTTCTTGTGCATAGTGTTGTACGGTTTGGTTAACTAAAGTATTTTTCTATGGAAGAGGGAACAAACACAAGGAAAAGCCAAAAATGGCATCTGTAAACATTTCTATTTAGTCATTATGAATCCCTATTTCAAACAGAATTTAGTATCAGATATCCTGCTGGCATGTTTGTATCTGACACGCGATAACCTCAATGCCAGTTGTTGCTGTCATTGACATTATCATAGAACAAAAATAAGAAATACTGTCCACTTCAAAGGCCACACACAATAACACACACAGTGAGACTTAAAATAGCCCGCTGTGACTCAAAGCCTTTGTCAAGCAAAATCAGAGACAGCAACAGTGGACAGCATGTTAAAGGACATGTCTAAACTGACCTATCATATCATGGCTTGGCTGCCAAACCGCATAGCAAGTCATATTAACAGCAGCATGACAGACTGAGGCAGTATTATGTTGCTTCCACACACACAGGCATGCAAACACAGGTGTAATCCTGGGTCTCACTACACTAATGAAATTAAATGAATCCAATTACATTGATTATGAGACTTGTGTCTCTGACTGTGTGAGCGTTGGAGCTTGAGTCACATGAATGTCTATGAATGTGCATGTTTCTCTCTGTGTGTGATGGGGGTCATTTGTATTGGTTTGCAGAGAATCAGCTAATTAACATGTAGAATAGGGCTGGGTTGAATGCATCAACGGCAGACAGTAGGACAGACAGGGAGAGAGACACATGACTGGAATATGTGTGTGTTGGGGTTTGTGAGGAAGGTAATAATATTAAAAACGATCAAAAAAGGTTAAACGCTTTCAATACATAATCCATAACAAATGCTACTAACTTCAATTACTTGTCAGGTGAAAAAACATTTTTTTAAAGGTAAAACGATTAAATGAGATTAGGAAGATCGAGTGATTACCAGCAAACAGCAGCAACCATTCAAGCAAACCAGCAGAAAAACATTGTTTGCAGTAGAGAAACATATTAGCCACTAATGTAAGCAGAACTCGACACTGAATGTATGAATGACAGGGTGGTAAACAGGCGCATACTGTATATAGACCGTCACTCTCACCTTTGCAGTTGATTGTCGATATGTAAACTTGAATCAAGATGACGTCTGTCTGAAGAATGGATTTGGAGGGGAAAAAACTGAAACATACGTTTATTCTAATTATATTTTAAAGGGTAGACAACTAGAAACGATTGTTATTTTAGACATAACTTTAATCAGATTTATTTGCATTCAAACGAGCAAGTAAAATAATTTTACCTTTCATCAATTGATGGTTTCTGAACAAACTTTAGTCGGCGAGTGCAGTTTTAAAGAAAGAAATGAGAGAAAATGTATTTAATTCCACAAAACTGCGATCGTTACTTCGACATCCATGTTTATTTTCCAGTCCTGCTCGATTGGAAATCTTTCAATTCTAACCAAGAGTTAAATCCGTTTTAAAAAATCTCAGTTTAAGGTTTTAATCTCATTTTAGTGTGCCTTGGTCTTTTCTTCATTCCGTTATGAACAAGACAGGTAAAATATCAGTTTTGTCCTGCTCTATAAACTCCGTCATTCCTTTCTCTCCTTTTTCCTACCTCGGCGTTTGTAACAGACCCTATCTTCTAGGATTAGCTACATTCGATCAACTCCGTTCGGTACTCTCCGTAGGTTCTCTCGAATGATATGTAGCCTGCTGTTTCCACCAATCACAGCCAATGAACACCGAGCACCAGGAAGTGGACAGAGTCGTGACAGAGAGGAGTTTATAATGACGAGATGCTCATGTCTCCACCCTAACAATGGGAGTCGTTGTCCAAAAGGCTCGAAGGCAGGCGACACGTTTACTGTAGGTCCAGAATAAACCCATTGAAAAGCTTTGGGTTTATATTGGACAATTTTGGCGAGCGAAATCTCTCGTTTTGCTTCTTTCTCTCTGGTTGTGATTTGTGGCAATGCGCATGTCTGATTTGAGTCGAATCGCATTTACGGGCTGATATTAGGGCAGTTTAGTTGTACATTATTTTCCATCCTAACAACGAATATAAGAATTGAAAATGTATCTAAGAACTATCAAAATGACTTCTAAAATAAATTATCCACACACACAACAGACAATATTATAAGTTGTGCATATCTTTATTGACTCATAAAATATAGCCCCCCACCCATGAATCAAAACGGTATGAACTAGCGCAGGCCTATTCGGTAAACTTTATCCACATCTGTCGTTTTTTGTTGCAATATTGCACGTAATGTACATCGTTGTATGTATCTATGTATTTATGCACTATATGTGGTGATGCTGTGCTGTTGAGTTTGAGATGCAACAAGACAACTTTATGGAATGGGACACAATACAATTATTATTATTAATTATTATTATACACAATATTGTTGTAATAAAATCTAAGCATGGTAAAGAAATGTACAAGATATCAGTGCACCCACACAACCATATATTCCATCTTTATTATTATCTGCCTGCTCAGGTGTAGGCCTACCTTACATTTGACTCCCTTTGCACCTAACCAAGCCCTCCTGCAGGTCAATAAATCTCTGTTACTACATTGACATCTTCAAAAAAACAACCTAGCACATTTTTGCTTTACACAAAAACATATTTAAAGAGATAAAAAAATATTTTAAAAAAAGTTATTGAGCATATAACTTTGAAATCCATCCTCTTCATTTCTCCCATGCTCCTCCTCGCATCGCCAGGATAATACGGCTTGTTTTCTTATTATCATAATAACCAAGAACGCAGGTATTGTTCAACATTATTCTCCCTTTTGCGAAGCCTGGCATGAGAGGTTAGTGTCTTGCCTTGACTTACCAGTTGACAAAAATACTTGAACAAAAACAATCAATTGATTAAATAACTAATTTCCTCCACAAAATGATAAGAAGTAACGGTCCTTTATTATATGGTCCACCATCATTTGAAGGGGCATTTTTAGCTCTTGGTTGTTGACAAATGTAATACAATACTGTGTTCACATACACCGCAGAGGGGAGTGGAACCTCAATGGAAATGTGTCAATAATCTTAACAGTAAGTGTTGTATAACCAAAATTTCCTAATTTAACGCTAGGTTAAAATCTACTCATAATTATTCTTATCCTGGAATTCCTAAACCGCGAAGACGTAAAGAGAAAATGGGTGACAGTCCATCTCTCTAAGTCTCCTACCATCCCCTTCCTCCTTTGACTCTTGGTCGGTCCTTGGCTTGCTAAAACCAAAAGTATGAAAAACAAACAGTAAGACAATAAGACATTGACATACACTGACTATATGCAAACCCACTTCTCTAAGCAATTCTGATTCAAACACTTCCACTTCTCTAAGCAACTCTGACGCAAAAACTTTCACATTAATTCACATTCACCTTTTCCCATTCCTGAACAACGTTTTACCACATCTCGTCCTATCTCTCTTTCTTTCATTTGCACCCAATTCCTCTCAACTGAGATCGTCTTGCCTACTAGTGAATAAATCCTTTTTGCTTGACCACAGGAAACCTCTGCTTTTGTTCTTGTTGTTGTTGATTATAAACAAACACCATTAGCAGTAGATGCAGCTGTCATAAATTGGACATTCAACGTGAGACAAACGGTTTAGACTGTGTTTTTTAAGCTACACATGAGCCCACACAACCACCTCAGCGGTGAAAACATCTAGAACAATCAGAGCTTGTCCGTTTTGCACTGACTTGTGCATGTTTTTATGCGCATTGAGCTTCTGAGAGACGTGTATGGTCCCACTGATCATATAGCCGGCGTAATGAGAGTGAACCAGGACAGTAGTACCGAAGTCTCATTCACCAGCCGAGGCAAAGGTCTTACAAGCCCGGGAAGCAAGCCTAGACCATGAGAGTGTCTTTAAGTTGTCAATCTTTCATCTTTTCACAATTTCTTCCAGTTAACTACAGTCATAGTGGACAGGAGTTCACTTCTCACACTTTCTTTCAAACCTTTGTTCCTTTCCTTTTTTTCTTCCATCTTTCATCCCTCTTCAGTGTAGTTGACCCACTCCTTTCTTTTTTTATCCAACAATTTCAAAAGTACTTGAGTAGGTATTTGATACAATGCCATGGCTGCAAAAAAAATATTAATATATTTACTTCACTTTTTACACACATTTGCAAAAAATGTCATTCAAGAAAGCATAAACATACTTAGGGCCAAATTCGAATTTGAGATCTGTGCATGCAACTCACTAGCATGAGTAAATCATGCAATGATGTTACAGGTTAGGGTTGGTCCATAGTTCACATAGTGTTGTCCCTCTGATGTGTCCTTACCTGCCAGTCCAGAGGGCCAGAGAGGAGCAGCTCACTTCCCCAGGTGTTCAAATGGCACACTGACCTGGTGGAGAGGAGAGGGGGTTAACAGAAAGCATAGGCTTAGTATAAGGTGCTGTGCATTCAACAAACATATTATACATTCACATACACAGGCAGACAAACTTCAATCCCTTTCAGAAGAGGAAGAGTGGGGGAGGAGTGGAGTTCACAATAGCAGAAAGAGAGAGCAAAATAGAGAGAGATACAATGGTAGGTAAATGACCTGTGATGTGGCGATGCGTGACTGGCCCATCTGTGCAGTGAGGTCAGAGGAGGAGATGTTGGCGGGGGCGCCACGGTGGAGCCTCATGGCCACCTTTCTCTCTCGCTCCGCACGGGACACGGCCTGTGGGGACCGGTTCCCTACACACACACACATTATTGGTCAAATGGAATCTAGTGCTGGGCTGGAACAAATGCCTGCACACCTTGAACTTTCCTCAAAGTTTCCTCAGCCAAGTCCAAACACAACAGATTCTTTAAGAGACTAGAGGGCTACAAACTGGAGTCATGAATTGAGCAAGTGGTTTAATTTACACACCCACCCTCGTGTTTATGCAGTAATATCTTGTCGACCTAATTACATTTACATTTAAGTCATTTAGCAGACGCTCTTATCCAGAGCGACTAACTAATGAAGTAAGTAAGTAATGAAGTAAGTAAAAACCTAAATAGTTGGTGCATAGATCTGAAATAGTCAGTAGTAGAAAAAGAGAAGGTCTGGACTCTTAGATTTGTTTTAGTCCAAATGGAATAAACATTTTGTTTGATATTTCACTTTCATTCTAAGAATGCAGACCTTTTCAACTACTGTTTGCCTCATTTACATTTACATTTAAGTCATTTAGCAGACGCTCTTCATGACTCACCTGACTGTGCGACTCCTCTGGAAGCAGGGTTACTGTCTGCCTCATGACTCACCTGACTGTGGGACTCCTCTGGAAGCAGGGTTACTGTCTGCCTCATGACTCACCTGACTGTGCGACTCCTCTGGAAGCAGGGTTAGAGGCTGCTGCATTGGGGCCATTTCTGATCCTGTCTACACCGCCCGGGGGGTTGCCGCCCGGGGGTAGGGCACGAGGTACCCTAGGTCCCCCGCCGATCCTCTCATCCCCCTCTTTTCCCTCTCTCCTCTCCCTCTCCCTCTCCCTCTCCCTCTCCCTCTCCCTCTCCCTCTCCCTCTCCCTCTCCCTCTCCCTCTCCCTCTCCCTCTCCCCATCCTCGGCTGTCCTGCTGGCCCCCTGAAGCAGAAAGATGTATGTTCAGGTTAGGAAGGTGCCAGGGATTCAAAATAAACTCATAGGGAACCACGTTTCTATAATCAACTATGTAAACATCATTTATTATACATTTATAATACACATGAAATCCACTAATGTATAATTGCATTTAAAATGAAAATGTAATGATAAATAAAGGTCAACAAAAATATATATTGTTAATAAATTATTAATAGTGTAATAATAATGGTTAATAGGGATGCAGTACTCACAAACTTGAGCATGTTCCAGTCAAAGACGTAGTCGTAGGAGAAGCCTTGTCTGTGGAACAGGTTTCTGAACAGTTGTCTCAGGTACGAGTAGTCCGGCTTGTCATCGAACCGCAGAGAGCGACAGAAGTTCAGGTAGGTGGAGAACTCAGCTGTGAATAGAGTGGGCGACAGAAAGACTCAGATATGGATAGAATGGGTGACAGAGAGACTCAGCTGTGGATAGAGTGGATGACAGAGAGACTCAGCTGTGGATAGAGTGGGTGACAGAGAGACTCAGCTGTGGATAGAGTGGATGACAGAGAGACTCAGCTGTGGATAGAGTGGGTGACAGAGAGACTCAGCTGTGGATAGAGTGGATGACAGAGAGACTCAGCTGTGGATAGAGTGGATGACAGAGAGACTCAGCTGTGGATAGAGTGGGTGACAGAGAGACTCAGCTGTGGATAGAGTGGGTGACAGAGAGACTCAGCTGTGGATAGAGTGGGTGACAGAGAGACTCAGCTGTGGATAGAGTGGGTGACAGAGAGACTCAGCTGTGGATAGAGTGGGTGACAGAGGGTAACCAAAGTGTCACCAAATACTTGGGTCAAATGCACATTCATTTAGCTTGGTGTTGAAAGACTACTTGAAGTGTGTTTCTAACAACACTAACACAAACACACTCATGGTTAGTGTTGTAAACCCAGGATAAAGAAACAGACTTTAGCTACTTACATGGGTATCCCTTGCAGAGCACCTCGATAGGGGTGGACATCTTCTTCTCACTGATGCGTTCGTACTTCTGCCTCTTGGTGGCGGCCTTGAGGCCCTGCCAGGGCAGAGAGCCCAGGTTGAAGTACATCAGGACGTAACCCAGAGACTCCAGGTCATCACGACGAGACTGCTCTGTAGAGAGAGGGAGGGGAGAAGAGTGGGGGGTTGTGGGGGGAGAGAGGAGACATGGAGAGAGGAGACACTATACTGATCTTATTTAGACACATAAAACAAAACAATAACGTGCATACCTTTAGAGGAGAGAAGAGGAGTATAGAGTAAAGGAAATTAGAGAAGAGGAGCATAGAGTAAAGGAAAGGAGGGAACAGGAGCATAGAGTAAAGGAAAGGAGAGACAGGGGAGTGAGGGAGGAAGAGAGAGGAGATGGAGAAGGGTCAATACTCCTACTGCAGTAGTTCTGTGAATCAACCCCTGATCAATACCGACGCAATCACGTAAAATCTATCGACTCTCTCACTACACACACAGCCGATGAAGGGTCAAACAAACGTTAACACACACGGTTAATATTACAATTAGTACTGTACCTATCCCCAGATGTGTGTTGATGGATGCATAGCGTGCCGTGCCGGTCAGGTTCTTGTTCTCGCGGTAGGGAATGTGCTGGTGTGTGCGGGCGTCGCGGTACTTCTTGGCCAGGCCAAAGTCAATGATGTACACCAGGTTGCCCTTCTTGCCCAGGCCCATCAGGAAGTTGTCAGGCTTCACATCTCTGTGGATGAAGTTCTTAGAGTGGATGTACTCAATACGGCTGATCTGGAGAGGAGAAAGGGAGTGGAGGAAGAGGGGGAAAGGAGAGAGGGAATGGTTGACTATCATTATCAGTTCCAGTTCTTGGTTAAAGCCAATAACGTTATATATAATCAAGGGGTATTCTTGCCAGCACAATAAAGCATATAGAGAAGCATATGATATGATATGATAAAAAGAGGTTTTGGAGGAGGAGGAGGAGGCGTGCTGTACCATCTGGTCAGCCAGCAGCAGGACAGTCTTGAGGCTGAACTTGCGGGAGCAGAAGTTGAACAGGTCCTCCAGACTGGGGCCTAGCAGCTCCATCACCATCACGTTGTAGTCTCCCTCTGCTCCACACCACTTTATGGATGGGATGCCCACTATAGGGAAGGGAAGGGAAGGGAGAGTGTGATTTATAAGCTAGTGTCACTTACTGTGGTTCGAACCCAGGTCCAGAGTAAGCCTTCTAAGTTAAAGCCTAGGCATTAGCTTGGAAAACTCATGCAAAACTTCAGGTTTCAGGTTAGGGTTTCCCAACATAGTCGCCCACTACCCCCACCCCTGACCACACCCTCTTGTCCTACTCCTCTCTCACCTCCTCCCTGCATCATCTTGTAGAACTTGCTCTCGATGTGGAGTTGTGGGTGTTTGGTCTTCACACATTCCAGCTTAATGGCCACCTCCTCACCAGTGGCGATGTTAATGCCTGACAGAGACACAGGAAGGGACACATACCATGACCACCTTTTTGATGATGCAATCACCATGGTCTACTCTGACACAGTCTTTTCTTTTTATGGCCAGCTTTGATGTGTTCAATGATGAAATGTGTTCGGACAGAATTTAAAAGGATACTTTGGGATTTTGGCAATGAAACCCCTTTATCTATCTCTAACTTCTAGTATGAAAGAAGTTATAGGTAGTTTCGCAGCCGAATGCTAACAAGCGTTAGCGCAATGCCTGGAAGTCTATGGTATCTACTAACATGCTAGCAGTTACCATAGACTTCCAGTCATTGTGCTAACACTAGTTAGCAACTTCCTTCAAACTGCACGCAGATACATAAAAATTGTATCCACAAGTTCATCTGACTGTGAAGAAGTAAATTAAAGTAGACAAAATCCTGAAGTATCCCTTTGAAGTTAGTATGGATGGCAGTCTGCTCTGGAATATGTTTATTTAGAGGTTTGTGAGAATAAGTAGAGTTAGAGCTACATTAAAACAAAGGTCCTACCCAGGTAAATGTCTCCAAAAGAGCCGCTCCCTATCTTCCTGCCGAGGCGGTACTTGTTCCCCACTCTCAGTTCCATGGTTACTGCTGTTCTTCCCAACTCACTGAGGGAGCAAACATACAGGAGGACATACATTTACATTTGAGTCATTCTTATCCAGAGTGACTTCCAGGAGCAATTAGGGTTAAGTGCCTTGCTCAAGGGCACGTCAATTAATTTATCACCTAGTTGGCTCAGGGATGCGAACCAGCGACCTTTCGGTTACTGGCCTAACGCTCTTAACTGCTAGGCTACCTGCTGCCCCCTGTTCTCAATCAAACTGTAGATCGATATAGCTGAAGGACGTTGTGACGCAACCCAGTTCCATCTCAATCTCATGGGGATCCAACTCAAATAATATGTTACGAAAGGGAGAATTGGTTACAAAATAAGAAACGAGACAAGAGAAGACTAAATGAAGACCAAGTCAGGGATGGAGAAAGAAGAAAACATTATTTAAGCCAAAATAATTGGAATGGGAGTGGAAAATAGTGTGTTTAAAATGTTGATTTAAAAAAAAGTTTTTTAACTTCTTATAAGAAAGTTGGATGATTTAACTATGGATTTGAAAAAGCTGTGTATTATGCCTCTCTGAGAGGGCATGTGCAGAGGAAAACTCAGTGTGCATCTGATTTAATAAATCCAGCACTTTGAACCAGCTGGCATCTCATACACTCCATCTCACTTCAAAGGAAACCAGCACATAAACAAATATTTAGAATAACCTCATCATTTCATAGTCCCAAATTAAATTAAGTGAAACACATTTTCTTCCAGTATGCAGCGTGCATGCTTTTCCCATCACAATACAGGAAGAGGTTTACTTTGGAAAATGGCTGTGATGGTGTTGAAATACAATACATAGAAAAGAGAGACTGATTATAAAGATGGTAAATATTTTTAATTTGCATTTATATTCATGCTCTGTAAGGGCAGTGCACTCAGGATGCCCTGCTGGTGTCTTGTCTGTAAAGGTTGGGAGCAGAGCAAAATAGAATGTGTAACAGACGAACACTAAACAGATGATTAAAAATGAACTAATAAAGTTAGAATATATTATATAATTATATTCTATTAAAAAATACATATTCTACAGTCGTACATAATGGCGGCGGATGAGATAGGATAAATCCCAACAGAGATAGAACATTTTGAAGCAAGGTAATGATAAATGACAGGAACTACATGCAATCTTACCATGATCATTTTACACTGTAAACCCGTCTCAGTTAAGGTCAAACTCGTGTTAATGAATGCATATACGAAACCGCTCACGTTTGTGTTAGGTAAGTAGCCTACCCTATAAGCCTATTACAAAATTGAGCCCTATTCTTGTAGCAAGGTTGTAGCGCTGCTCCATAGCAAGATGCCAGGGGCCACGTCATTTGCTGCAGATCTAAAATAGTAAATCATCCAGTCGACAGAGCTGGGAGGCTAGATTAAACCTATCCAAAAGTCTAATCAATATAATTAGACCTATATTAGACACATTCGAATTCACGTTCAGTGTTTATTGTCAATATTTGCACAAAGCCGCACCCTTGGCTTGGGAAAACCTTCTCGGTCGAGAAAAACCCTACGTCCCTACCTTCGGATTCTGACTCTCTTGCTTGGGTCCCTGTACAAACCCCAAACAGACAAACACAATTCCCCCTTATTTACCAATGGACCCGTGCCGTTCCTCCCCTCCGTTGCTCACCGTTTTTGATCAAGCTCTTCAGGGACTGCTGCCTTCCTTCCACCGAGGTGCTGATCAGAACGTTGTCATTCAAACAGCACCATGGACAGCGAAAGACGGCCGATGCGCTTGACGAACCATTCCTCACCGCCCTGCTGATCCTAATGTAAGCGTCCCGCGGTATACTCTGGTCTAGTCTGCACTGCGAATGACAGATATTTAGGTGTAAACTCAGAAATCCATCTATTCCTCTATCTCTCGTCTCAGTTACACCATTGACAATATCAATGATGTCATTCAGCACAGACCATAAGAAAATGCCCGGATTACCTTAAAGACACCGCGCGCCTCATGCAGCTGTTGTTCCACTGTTGTGAATGTCGTGAGTTGGAGCACTTTCCAAGGCTGCTATACTCAGTCTACTGAAGGTGTTGTTGTTTGTTGAGTCTAAAAAGACTGTAGGATCAGTCCCACTGTTGTCTAATTCTAATTAACGCATTTGTAACTTTACCTTTTAAAATTATTTGATGTCGTTTGATGTATTGGTTTTGTGAGGGATGCAATATGTTTACCAGGTTTATTTGCCAATAAGTAGTATGCTTAATAGTAGCCTATGCTTTAATTGAGCTTAACCTGTTGGCTCTCTTCAAAAGTAAAATATCATATTCCTGCTCAAATTCAGCAATTAAATATGATTCTTTACTTGGTAAATATTTTTCATGGCCTTTTTTCTAAAATAGTGAATTATTTCATTTTTCTTTCATTTTAATTCCTAAATCAGATTGAGCCTTTGCTGAGTACACCTCTGACACCTCTGCTGTTACTACAGTAGGTTCCAGCATAGGCCTCTCTAACCCAAGTCCTCTTTAAATATTCCATTTCTCCTTTTTTGAAATGTAACTCTTGCAGGATTGTTTGTTTGTTGTTGTTTCCATCGGCCCTGTGAGTTGTGCTGGCTGGAATTTTGTGGAGTACCAGCGTTAGCCTACTTTGATACTATACTAAAGCTAAAGAGGGTTGGAATAATGGAGAGGACAGTGTTTTGCTGTCACATGTGCATGATCTTTTAAATCAACAAAAATATGTCTAAAAGCAATTGTGACAGAAACAGGAAAATAGCTTCAAGAGCTTTGTTCAAATACTGGTGGACTCAACTAATAAAAGAATGGACGATCTGACCAGAGGTCCAAGACCTTAAGAACAGTTTGCAGAGAGGCGGATGTCCTGAAAGAGAGACTTGCAGCAAGAACACAACAAACGGTAAGTCCACGCAAGATGATGTCAGCACTGTCTGTGAATCATTATAGAGTATCACCAAAGGCATTACAGTACGGGTTAGAAACGCTGTGGTACCACAGTATGAGTCATAATACCCATAAAACATACCCAAACACGGAAATGGTTGCAATCATTTTTCTAGCATTAATTTTTTTCCATGGGGGATTTTAGCAACACTTTAAATAAGGTCTGTGTTTCATGTAGGCTTACCCTGGCATGATGTATTTGCCTGTATTTACCTCCCAAAAATGAAATGCTAAATAGCTGCTAATATGGCCATCATACAGAACTACAAATGCCTGTCACAAGCTTCAAGTCACGCACAAGGGCCATGATGATCTGGACAACACCATAGTACCCTCCAAGCTCATCATTAAGTGCGAGGCCCTGGGTCTGAACACCGCCCTGTGCAACTGGGTCCTGGACTTCCTGACGGGCTGCCCCCAGGTGGTGAAGGTAGGAAACATCACCTCCACTCCGCTGATCCTCAACACACAAGGGTGTGTGCTCAGTCCCTTCCTGTACTCCCTGTTCACCCATGACTGCGTGGCCAAGCACGCCTCCAACTGAATCATCAAGTTTGCAGACAACACAACAGTAGTAGGCTTGATTACTAACGATGACGAGACAGCCTACATGGAGGAGGTGAGGGCTCTGGGAGTGTGGTACCTCTCACTCAACGTCAACAAAACAAAAGAGATGATCGTGGACTTCAGGAAACAGCAGATGGTGCACCCCTCTATCCACATCGACAGGACAGCAGTGGAGAAGGTGGAAGCTTTAAGTTCCTCAGCGTACACATCACTGACAAACTGAAATGGACCACCCACACAGACAGTGTGGAGAAGAAGGGACAACAGAGCCTCTTCAACCTCAGGTGGCTAAAGAAATTTGGCTTGTCACCTAAAACCCTCACAAACTATTACAGATGCACAATTGAAAGCATCCTGTCGGGCTGCATCCCCACCTGGTACGGCAACTGCACCGCCCACAACCGCAAGGCTCTTCAGAGGGTGGTGCGGTCTGTCCAACACATTACCGGGGCAAGCTACCCACCCTCCAGGACATCTACAGCACCCGATGTCACAGGAAGGCCAAAAAGATCATCAAGGACATCAACCACCCAAACCACTGCCTTTAGTCACTTAATGTTTATGTCACAACTTCTGCCGAAGTTGGTCCCTCTCCTTGTTCGGGTGACGTTCGGCGGTCAACGTCACCGACCTTCTAGCCATCGCCAATCCACTTTTCATTTTCCATCAGTCTTCCAAGCCTTTGTAGACAAGATTTTCAGGGACCTGCACGAGCAGGGTGTAGTGGTGTATATTGATGATATCCTGATATACTCCGCTACACGCGCCGAGCATGTGTCCCTGGTGCGCATGGTGCTTGGTCACCTGTTGGAGCATGACCTGTACGTCAAGGCTGAGAAATGCCTGTTTTTCCAGCAGTCTGTCTCCTTCCTAGAGTATCGCATTTCCACCTCAGGGGTGGAGATAGAGAGTGACCTCATTTCAGCCGTGCGTAATTGGCCGACTCCCACCACGGTAAAGGAGGGGCAGTGGTTCTTAGGGTTTTCCAACTACTACCGGAGGTTTATCCGAGGTTTTGGTCAGGTAGCGGCTCCCATTACCTCACCGCTGAAGGGGGGCCTCGGTGCGTTTGCAGTGATCGGCTGACGCGGACAGAGCTTTTAGTCACCTGAGGGCTCTGCTTACCTCAGCTCCCATGCTGGCCCATCCAGATCCCTCTTTGGCGTTCATAGTGGAAGTTGACGCGTCCGAGGCTGGGATAGGAGCTGTGCTCTTTCAGCACTTGGGTACGCCACCGAAGCTCTGCCTCTGTGCCTTCTTCTCGAAGAAGCTCAGCCCGGAGAAGCTATGACGTGGGGGACCGGGAGCTGTTGGCTGTCGTCAAGGCCTTGAAGGCGTGGAGACATTGGCTTGAGGGGGATAGACACCCTTTTCTCATCTGGACTGACCACTGCAATCTGGAGTACATCCGGGCAGCGAGGAGACTGAACGCTCGCCAGGCAAGGTGGGCCGTGTTTTTCCACCGTTTTGTGTTTACCCTTTCCTACAGACCAGGCTCCCAGAACGTGAAGTCAGACTCATTGTCCTGGCTGTATAACACAGAGGAGAGGCCTATGGATCCCACTCCCATACTCCCCGCCTCCTGCCTGGTGGCGCCGGTAGTGACCGGTTGATCTATTGGGCCCAAACGTCACCCTCCTCTGGTCATCCTGGGATCGGTCGGACAGTGCGCTGTTTGAGCGGGAGGTACTGGTGGCCTACCTTGGCTAAGGACATGAGGGTTTATGTTTCCTCCTGCTCGGTGTGCGCCCAGTGTAAGGCTCCTCGGCACCTGCCCAGAGGTAAGCTACACCCCTTACCCATTCCACAGCGGCCTTGGTCGCACCTGTCGGTGGATTTTCTGACGGATCTTCCACAGTGTAACACCACGATCCTGGTCGTTGTGGATCGTTTCTCTAAGTCCTGTCATCTCCTCCCTCTGCCTGTTATCTCTACAGCCCTACAGACTGCGGAGGCCTTGTTTACACACGTCTTCCGGCACTACGGGTTGCCTGAGGATATAGTGTCTGATCGGGGTCCCCAGTTCACGTCTATGGTCTGGGAGGCATTCGGGGAACGTCTGGGGGTCTCGATCAGCCTTACTTCAGGGTTTCACCCCGAGAGTAATGGGCAGGTGGAGAGAGTGAACCAGGATGTGGGCAGGTTTCTGCGGTCCTATTGCCAGGACCAGCCGGGGGAGTGGGTGGCGTTCATGCCCTGGGCCGAGATGGCACAGAACTCGCTTCGCCACTCCTCCACTAACCTCTCTCCCTTCCAGTACATACTGGGTTACCAGCTGGTTCTGGCGCCTTGGCATCAGAGTCAGACCGAGGTTCTGGATGAAGTATCTGATGTTATTTACACTTAGTAATTCATAAATTGTCTAAATTTGTTTAAATAGACGATTCTGAAATCTGTCTTGGGCAAGATTTAAATGTACACAATACCTGTCATCTAGCTAGCTAGTTAGCCACTAGCTCTCAAAAACCTGTCTTCTCCGTATGTTCACCCACTGTTAGCTCCATGTGAACTACAATTATGATGCTGTTTTAAAGTTTATAAACAGCAATAATAATTGTTTTTAAACCGTTTAAAAAAACATGCTGATGTCTACCTTATCTTTCATATCAGTGAGAAATAATCTTTCAAATAAAAATATATAGTTACTGTAGCAGTTTTGCACAGATCCACATGCTGTGTGTGCCTCCAGTTAACGAACTGCACTTCCTCCCCAGTTATGCTTACACACAGGTGTTCTGAGCACGCTGGATAGCAAATTAACACTGGTGGCTGCTTATGTCTTCCGTAAACAAATGATGTAACATGGAGATATAGCTGTGTGGGAACACTAATCCTAACCCTATACAGTGCCTTCAGAAAGTATTCATACCCCTTGACTTATTACACATTGTGTTGTTTTACAGCCTGAATTCAAAATTGATAACTTTTTGTTTTCTCACCCATCTACACACAATACACTATAATGATGAAGAGAAAACATGTTTTTAGAAAGAAAAAATGAAAATTAAATACAGAAATATCTTAATTACATAATAATTCACAACCCTGAGTCAATTATTTGTTGAAGAACCTTCAGCTGTGATTACAGTTGTGAGTCTTTCTGGGTAAATCGCTAAGAGATTTTCACACCTGCGCAACATTTGCCCAATATTATTTTAAAAATTCTTCAAGCTATGTCAAATTTGTTGTTGATCATTGCTAGACAATCATTTTCAGGTCTTGCCATAGACTTTCAATTAGATTTAAGTCAAAACTGTAACTTGGCCACTCAGGAACTTTCACGGTCTTTGTGGTAAGCAACTTCAGTGTAGATTTGGCCATGTGCTTTAGGTTATTGTCTTGCTGAAAGGTGAATTAATTTCCCAGTGTCTGTTGGAGAGCAGACTGAATCATCTAGGATTTTGCCTGTGCTTAGCTCCATTCTGTTTCATTTTTACCCTGAAAAACGCCACAATCCCTAACGATTACAAGCATACTCATAACAAGATGCAGCCACCACTATGCTTGAAAATATGGAGAGTGGTTCTCAGTAATGTGTTGTATTGGATTTGCCCCAAACATAACACTTTGTATTCAGGACAAAAAGTTAATTGCTTTGTCACATTTTTTGCAATATTGCATCAGTGCCTTATTGCAAACAGGATGCAAGTTATGGAATATTTGTATACTGTACAAGCTTCCTTCTTCTCAATTAGGTTAATATTGTGGAGTAACTACAATGTTGTTGATCCATCCTTTATTCCTATCACAGCCATTCAACTCTATAACTGTTTTAAAGTCACCAGAGATTTCCTTCTCTCCAGCAACTGAGTTAGGAAGGACGCCTGTATCTTTGTAGTGACTGGGTGTATTGATACACCAACCAAAGTGTAATTTAAGAACTTCACCATGCTTAAAGGGATATATTTGTATTTATTTTTTTACTTGTCTACCAATAGGTGCCCTTCTTTGCTCGGCATTTGAAAACCTCATTGGTCTTTGTGGTTTAATCTGTGTTTGAAATGCATTGCTCAACTGAGGGACCTTACAGACAATTGTATGTGTGGGCTACAGAGGGAGACCATGCATTTTTTAGACATATTTAACCCGTTTTTTGGGGTAGACACAAAACTACCTTCATTCTTCCATTCATTTTTAAAATACCGTACCGGTTACCTTCAGACGAGTCCTGTGACACATAAGTTTGTAGCCAAAACGGTTCGGACGCTACAAAGAGAAGTTTGATCATCGACGATACCGACTACAGAAGATTCCCCTGACATTTTTCGGGGTCATAGAGCAAAACGGAGACCACCATTGTGTTTGTGAGTGTCTCCCCTTTCCATAGAGTGGACAAACAGTTCGGACACTACAGATATTTTCGTGAGGAGACCAATTTCGGAATGTCTCATGGTCTGACAAACACCGCTCTAACTCTGCCACCTTGCAACTCTGATGTGGAAGTGCAACACTGGCGCATGCGGTGGATTGAGACGCATCCAATGCAAGAAAACATATCTCTAGCTTAAACTGACAGATTTTTATCTTTAATCGACTCAATCAACTCTAGGGGGTTAAATCCACTTCAATAAGGGTAGATGAAGGGGAGGAAACAGGTTAAAGAGCGATTTTTAAGCCTGAATACAATTGAGACATAAACTGTGTACGTCTGCCATTCAGAGGGTGAATGGGCAAGACAAAATATTGAAGTGCCTTTGAACAGGGTATGGTAGTAGATGCCAGGTGCACAAGCTTGTGTCAAGAACTGAAACGCTGCTGGGTTTTTCACGCTCAACAGTTTCCAATATATACTGTATCAAGAATGGTCCACCACCTGAAGGACATCCAGCCAATTTGACACAACTGTGGGAAGCATTGGAGTCCACATGGGCCAGCATCCCTGTGGAATGCTTTCGACACCTTGTAGAGTCAATGTCCCGATGGATTGAAGCTGTTCTGAAG
Source organism: Oncorhynchus gorbuscha (assembly GCF_021184085.1). Lineage (NCBI taxonomy): Eukaryota > Metazoa > Chordata > Actinopteri > Salmoniformes > Salmonidae > Oncorhynchus > Oncorhynchus gorbuscha. Next base: position 61,248,030 of record NC_060179.1, on the reverse strand, counting down.
GCAAAAGAGGTGCAAATCAATATTAGGAAGGTGTTCCTAATGTTAGGTATACTCAGTGTATACCACCATTCATTTTTGAAACTGTCACTTGGCTACCTTCAGTGTGCCTTCATTGTGTAGACCAAAATGTTTGGACGCTACAGACAGAAACTGGCAGATCGGCCGTACTGACATCAGACGAGTCCTGTGACACTTCTGGGGGTCGTAGAGAATGCGGTGGACTGAGACGCAGCACATGTAGAAAAAAACAAATATCTCTAGCTTAAACAGATGGATTTTGATGCGGATTTTTATTATTACGCTAATTAGATTTCCACGGTGGCGCTTTCATCGACTCTAGGAGGTTTAAGTACATTTTCACTCCTGAATTTATTTAGGCTTGCCATAGCATAGGGGTTGAATACTTATATTACTTTTATAATTTAATTGTAAACATTTTGAAAAACATAATTCCACTTTGACATTGTTGGGTGTTGTGTGACCAAAAATGGGTGACCAAAAATCAGTGACCAATTTGATACATTTTTAATCCAGGCTGTAACACAACAAAATGTGGAAAAAGTCAAGGTGGTGTGAATACTTTCTGAAGGCACTGTAAAGGTGTGTAGCAATTTAAACTTATATATTTTATATATATATATATATATATAATATATATATATATAATATATATATATATATTATATATATATATATAATATATATATATATATAAAATTTAAAAATTTAAGTTTAAATTGCTACACACCTTTACATATATATATAAAATATATCTACCACCACTTGGTCACCTCCCTGACCAAGGCCCTTCTCCCCCGATTGTTCAGTTTGGCTGGGTGGCCAGCTCTAGGAAGAGTCTTGGTGGTTCAAAACTTCTTCCATTTCAGAATGATGGAGGTCACTGTGTTCTTGGGGATCTTCAATGCTGCAGAAATGTTTTGTTACCCTTCCCCAGATCTGTGCCTCGACACAATCCTGTCTTGGAGCTCTACGGACAATTCCTTTGACTTCATGGCTTGGTTTTTGCTCTAACATGCACTGTCAACTGTGGGACCTTATATAGACAGGTTTGTGCCTTTTCAAATCATCTCCAGTCAATTGTTTTTACCACAGTTGGACTCCAATCAAGTTGCAGAAACATCTCAAGGATGATCAATGGAAACAGGATGCACCTCAGCACAATTTTGAGTCTCATAGCAAAGGGTCTGAATACTTATGTAAATAAGCTATGTTTTTTATTTTTTTCAATACATTTACAAACATTTCTGAAAAACTGTTTCCGCCTTTTCATTATGGGCTATCGTATGTAGGTTGACGAGGCAAAAAAATATTTGTATCCATGTTAGAATAAGGCTGTAACATAACAAAATGTGGAAAAAGTCAAGCGGTCTGAATACTTTCCAAATACACTGTACGTACGTACGATGCACTTATTGATGAAGGTGACTGATAGTATACTCCTCAATGCCATCATATGAATCCTGGAATATATTCCAGTCTGTTCTAGCAAAACAGTCCTGTAGTTTAGCATTTGTGTCATCTGACAAACCATTTTGTCAAACCAATACAACAAACCATTTCGATGGTATTGATATATAATGCATGCACCACTCTCAAGTTGAGACTTGTTGACTGATGCTAAACGTGGCTGCTGTGAAGAAGGGAGCAACTGCAGACCAGAAGACTACAGTCATAGCAGCAGTGGTCACACATGCCCTGACTGTTGGGTGAGTATTTTTGGTTGGTACTGTATGTGCCTTTAGGTTCCTCTCTATGTGTAGGCTGTTGTACTGGCATGTGTGGTACAGTCCTTTATATGTGTATTCATTTGTTACATCGTATTGCTTTGTTTATCATTTGTGTCAACTTTGAATTAAATCTAAACCACAGATTAACTTCCTCTATTTTGTACATGACATTTAGACATAGACCTGAAGACATTCAAACAGCACTTAGAGAGCAAGCATCTCCAGTCTCCACTGGTCCCAGTACTGGTTGATGCTCAGGCCTAAGTGACCACACACACTTCAATGGACCTACAGGTGGGTTAAGATTCTTCCATCATTTACACATTGTTGACATAGTGTAAACCATCATGTTGTCAACCAAATTCTGTCCTCAATGCTTAAGTTGTATTGTGTATGTCTCAATTGGTGGAAATGCTGTGATCACTCATCTTTAATGCTGTGATCACTTATCGTCTTTAATGTTGTGATCACTCATCGTCTTTAATGTTGTGATCACTCATCGTCTTTAATGTTGTGATCACTCATCGTCTTTAATGTTGTGATCACTTACCGTCTTTAATGTTGTGATCACTCATGGTCTTTAATGCTGTGATCACTCATAGTCTTTAATGTTGTGATCACTTATCGTATTTAATGTTGTGATCACTCATCGTCTTTAATGTTGTGATCACTTATCGTCTTTAATGTTGTGATCACTCATCGTCTTTAATGCTGTGATCACTCGTTTTTAATGCTGTGATCACTCATCGTCTTTAATGTTGTGATCACTCATCTTTAATGCTGTGATCACTCATCGTCTTTCATGTTGTGATTCAGACACAAGATGACCACGATTTGAATGTTGTAACTGAGATGGGATGACATCGAGGGACACAAGCTCCCCCCCCCCCAACCTGAAAGGGGTGCAGAAGCACACATCACCCCATTTTATGTTTATTCCATGGCCATCCATCTAGCAATGTCCCATTGTCCCTCAACTTCGGACACTTTGGAACTCTTCATTTTATCTTCAGAAATCCACTCTACCTTCACTCGTTTTGCCTACGCTGCTTCCTTAACTTGTTCTTCTCCTAATTTGATAACATCTAGACTCTGTAACACGTTTTAAAGTGTTGTGGTGTACTGTTTCTGCGACCTTTTTTAAACCTGTGTAATGTTGCCCTGCTTATTCTGCGATTCAGGCTGAATGCAGTGGTAAATGTGCTGCTCACAATTGACAGCAGCAACACACACCTGTTAAATTGACAAGAATGATGTTGATATAACTGTGTTTAGGCATGACTTCCTTGTTTTGAGTTAAGTGTATTTCTCATTCTGCTGGAGTTGACCAGCAGAATGAGGGCAGTTTGACATTTACTGGGGTAAGAGGGCTGGTCCAAAATAGGGGAGGGTTGTCAAACGTAATTTAAAAAAATATTTGGCACGGGACGGTGGTGTTTTTCCCCCGGAATGTTTTTACTATATCTTCCATGTAACTACATTTCCTCATCTGCTCCTCTCCTATCAAGATGATTTGGTGCTAACCTTATGCACTACTTTTTTCTGTGTGCTTACTATACCACAGGTCAATGTAGTCTACCAGTCAATTGTCTATCCTGCCCTCTATCCATAGTGACATACTCAATTAATATTTGGTAGCATTGCCTTTAAATAGTTTAACTTGGGTCAAACGTTTCAGGTAGCCTTCCACAAGCTTCCCACAATAAGTTGGGTGAATTTTGGCCCATTCCTCCTGACAGAGCTGGTGTAACTGAGTCAGGTTTGTAGGCCTCCTTGTTTGCAGACACTTTTTCAGTTCTGCCCACACATTTTCTATGGGATTGTGGCTTTGTGATGGCCAGTCCAATACCTTGATTTTGTTGTCCTTAAGCAATTTCACCACAACTTTGGAAGTATGCTTGGGGTCATTGTCCATTTGGAAGACCCATTTGCGACCAAGCTTTAACTTCCTGACTGATATCTTGAGATGTTTCCTCAATATATCCACATAATTTTCTTTCCTCATGATGCTATCTATTTTGGGAAGAGCATCAGTCCATCCTGCACCAAAGCACCCTCACAACATGATGGTGCCACCCCGTGCTTCACGGTTGGGATGGTGTTCTTCGGCTTGCAAGCCTCTCCCTTTTCCCTCCATACATAACGATGGTTATGGCCAAACAATTCTATTTTTTGTTTCATCGGATCAGAGGACATTTCTCCAAAAAGTACGATCTTTGTCCCCACGTGCAGTTGCAAACCGTAGTCTATCTTTCTTATGGCAGTTTTGGAGCAGTGGCTTCTTCCTTGCTGAGCGGCCTCTCAGGTTATGTCGATATAGGACTCATTTTACTGTGGATATAGATACTTTTGTACCCGTTTCCCCCAGCTTCTATAGTCATGACATAAGTATCGGGAATTTTCCAAGCTGTTTAAAGCCACAGTCAACTTAGTGAATGTAAACTTCTGACCCACTGGAATTGTGATACAGTGAATTATAAGTGAAATAATCTGTCTGTAAACAATTGTTGGAAAAATGACTTATGTCATGTACAAAGTAGATGTCCTAACCGACTTGCCAAAACTCATAGTTTGTTAACAAGACAATTGTGGAGTGGTTGAAAAACAAGTTTTAATGACTCCAACCGAAGTGTACTTCCGACTTTCAACTGTACTTTGATGCTAATTAGCTTTTTCGAATATAAGAGTAAATAGAGCCAGATATATTGATTAAAGTTACCTTGTCTGAGATTGATTTAACATGGTCGTCAAAATGTCACGCCAGGGGAAAACCTACATGAAACAGGCCTCGTTTGAAGTGGTTCTAAAGTCCCCTATTGGAAAATTGAATGGCGGAAAAAAAAACAAATGGGAACATTTTCTGTGGGATTCTATTACAGACGACTGTGAAAACAGACTATAGAGGGACAATCCAGGAGGAATAACACTGTTGTGGATGACATACCAGAGTCTCCACATGAGACCTGGACGGAGTCCGAGGAGAAAGTGAGAAAAGATTTCACCAAAAAGCTGCAGATGGATCATAGGAAGATTGAGGTGGAGTGTGCACACAGGTCTGGAAAACCTGTCACCAGCCCAGGTGACAGACCCAGGCTGATAGTGGTCAAGTTCCTAAGGTTCAAGGACAAGATGGCTGTTCTGGAGAGAGCCAAGAACTTGAGGAACCAACATCTTACTCAACGAGGACTTCTCTGAAGCTGTGCACCAGAGGTGGAAAGAACTTATCCCAGCTATGAAAGCTGCCAGACAGCGTGGGGACATTGCTTACTTACACCCGCTACGACAAGCTCATTGTCCACCCTTCCTCGCAAGATCCTGGGAGGATCCTAGCTACACTCACAAGTGCCTGATTGACTGTTAGTCAAACAATGTTTACATTTAATTTTTACATATTTTAAATTTTACCTTTATTTAACGAGGCAAGTCAGTTAAGAACACATTCTTATTTTCAATGACGGCCTGTTATGACGGCCTGTTATTTTACTTATTTTCTTTTCACTGATAAGCTACTCAGGAAAGGTCTAAGAATAGTCCATATTAATACAAGTAGCCTTTGAAATAAGGTTAATGAAATCAATAACTTGCTAACATCACATAACATTCCTATACTGGCCATCTCTGAAACTCACTTAGATAATTCCTTTGACGATACAGCAGTAGCAATACAGGGATATAACATCTACAGAAGAGACAGGAATGCTTGTATATGTTCAGAGCATTATTCCTGTAAAAGTTTAGAGGATCTCATGTCAAATGATTTGGAAGTGTTGTGGTTGCAAGTTCACCTGCCTCGTCTAAAGCCTCTTCTTTAGGGGTGCCATTATAGGCCACCAAGTGCTAAAGGTATCAATATCAAATCAAATGTATTGGTCACATACGTGTTGGTGGGTGTAGCGAAATGCTTGTGCTTCTAGCTCCGACAGTGCAGTAATATCTAACAAGTAATATCTAACAGTTTCACAACATATACCCAATACACACAAATCTAAGTAGAAATTAAGAATATATACATACATGTCAGAGAGGTATTGGACTACGATACAGTGGCATAGTATAGAGTATATACATATGAGATGGGTGATGCAATATTTACACACAATTAAAGTGACTAAGATACCGTAGAATAGTATAGAGTGCAGTTCATACATATGAGATGAGTAATGCTAGATACGGAAACATTATTAGTGGCTAGTGATCCATTTCTAAATGTTGTAATCTATGTCTATAGGCAGCCGCCTCTGATGTGCTAGTGATGGCCATTTGTCAGTCCGATGGCCTTGAGATAGAAGCTGTTTTTCCAGTCTCTCGGTCGCAGCTTTGATGCACCTGTACTGACCTCGCCTTCTGGATGATAGTGGAGTGAACAGGCAGTGGCTCGGGTGGTTGATGTCCTTTATGATCTTTTTGGCCTTCCTATAGCATTGTGCGCTGTAGATGTTCAGGAGGGCAGATCGCACCATCCTCTGGAGAGCTTTACGGTTGTGGGCGGTGCAGTTGCCGTACCAGGCGATGATACAGCCCCACAGGATGCTCTCAATTGTGCAGCTGTTAAAGTTTGAGAGGGTTTTAGGTGTTAAACCAAATTTCTTTAGCCTCCTTAGGTTGGATAATTTGTATTTGGATAATATGTGTCCAATGCTTGATAGTGTGTGTAATGTTAGAGGTCTATTTTCTGGGTGACCTGAACATTGACTGGTTAGCAACTAGCAGTCCTCTCAAGAGGAAGCCTCTAACTGTGACTGATGTTGCAGAGCTTTGCTCCAAAGCAAAGTTACCATTGGCTGTAGTGACCATACTATTGTGGCAATAACAAGGAAAGCCAAAGTGCCAAAGGTTGGGCCTAAAGTAATTTATAAGAGACCACACAAAATGTTTTCCCAGGACTCTCGTTGAACATGTTGGTCTGATGTGTATGAGGAAGTGAATCCAAATGCGGCACTGGAATGATTTGTAAAATTATTCATGCCAATTAACTGTGAGAACCGGTTGGAGTTATTTATCCAACAGAAGCCAGAGTGTTCGCCAATGGAATCTTCTAACATCAGATATGTACAGTGCGTTGTCCCTCAGGGCAGTTGTCCTGGACCTACTCCTCTATATTTTACGAATGATTTGCCACTGGTCTTACAAAGCTAACATTACAATGTATGCAGATGATTCCACACTCTCCATGTCAGCATCCAAAGCCAGTGAGATCCCTTAAATTCTAAATAAGGAGTTACAGTCATCATCAGAATGGGTGATTAATAAACTGGTCTTGAATACATCTAAAACTAATAGCATTGTATTTGGTTCAAAACACTCTCTAAAGACCTAAACGTCAACTGGAGTTGTACATAAAGAACATTGAATAAGTTGAGGAAGCTAAACTCCTAGGTATAACATTGGATGGTCAATTATCATGGGCAAGTCATTGAAAAAAAGTTGTGAAGATGAGGAGGGGTATGTGTCAGACTCACTGAGGTAGCGGTGTGGTTTTAAAATGTAACACAATGACACCCGAAGAGTTGAATTCAACCTTTATTGTGTTTGCTTAAATTAATTATCTCCTTTGTCAAATCTGAAAACAAACAAAAAGAACCTGAACAGGAGTGATAAAGCCCGCCTTAATTTAAATTGATACACAACAAAAAAATAAAACAATTGTTAACTTTAACGTGTTTGCAAAACACCGCTCCAGCTCAGCTTGGTATGGTAGGTTTTGGCATCTTAATATAATTGCCTTCAGTTGTTTGCTTCTTTAAAAAAAATATTACTGCAATTCAGACAAAAAAAAATAATATTTCTGCTAAAACCACAACTTAAGAGAAATATGCATTAGTGCCTATGTTCTTGAACTTTCCACACACACACCTGCATCAAGTACATACACACGGAACACCTGATGTAAAAAATGTCCGCCTACCAAGTGTTTGCAGACACACACACACTATCTCTCACAATCACTCGCTTGTTAATCATGAATCCACTTGTTAATCATGAATGAATCTCTTTGACAAAAACACATTCACCACGGCAACGACAGACACAGGGCGCGTTCCTATGCTTAGACGTTGCTGAAGACAGCCAGACCTTACTTAAAATACCTATTCAGGCGTTGTATCAGCTAACCACATCATTGGTTATAGCAATTTGTCAGTCGATGACATGGCACGCAACCGTTGGTTGTTGCATCGCTTCTCCTTAGCTGTGGACCGCGCCCACAGCCTCACAATATCATCATCAACATACCGTCACGCCTAGCACATTCACACAGGCAGGCAGGAGGGAACATTGTACAGCTAGTAATAAGTGATCATCATGACATAATAACCAACTTGATTGAGTAAGAAAAAATATATAACGAGGTCAGCATTTTGAAGGAAAAAGAAAAGACATCTTGGATTTTTCCACTGTTCCACTTTTTTTTTTTTTACAAACAGGAAAAAAAATGACATACAAGAAGATACATGTTTGCTTGTTAAACATCAGAGCAGTGTGTAACTGGTGAGAAATAGAGAGAAGGTGATTCCGAATGTCAGAACGGGTTGGGTCAGGTAGGTACTGTAAGCCCAACTGGCCCGGCGCTGTAACGTCCTGTAGGTTTGTGTCGTACAGAGTTGTTGTAATAAGTTGTTAAACATCACATAGGAAGACATCCATGTGTTGTCACGTTGTTAGTTCCTCTACAGGGCATGCCTGAGTGATAGGGGCTCAGTATGCTCAGTGTGAGTTCTGTTTTTGTATTACATGGGTGTAGAAAGAGGAGTCATCCAGGTGAGTCTGTCAGTCCAACAGATTCCACCTCTGTCTGTTCAAGTCTTGCTGTTGAAGCCTTCATTTAAAGGTAAAAAGTGTGCGAATGTATGTGTGTGTGTGTGAGATTTTGTGTGCGGGTAGTGTTGGCACGTCACCGTCTATTCGTGACATAATGTGTGACAGTTACCGTCAGTGGACCTGCATGTTTGTAACCAGTGTAGTATGAACTAATTTCATCGGTGTGTTAACGTATATGCACACTCAGTGGCCAGTTTATAAGTTACACCAGCTTGTTCCCGAAAAGGGCTCGCTCCTACAGACAGTAAGTCACGTGGCCGTGGCTGGCTATATATAGCAGGCAGACGGGCATCAAGGCATTCCAGTTACTGTTCGACTGAACGCTAGAATGGGAAAAACAAGTGACCTTAGCGACTGAGCGTGGTATGATTGTCGGTGCCAGGCGTACCGGTTCCAGTCTCTCAGAAGCCTCCTGTACTTTTCACGCATAACACTGGCTAGGGTTTAGTGAGAATGGAGCGACAAACTAAAAACACCCAGTCAGCAGCAGTCCTGTGGGTGAAAACAGCTCATTGATGAGAGGTCGAAGGAGAATGGGAAGAAAAGTGCAAGCTAACAGGCGGGCCATAAACAGGGAAATAACGGAGCAGTACAACAGTGGTGTGCAGAACAGCATCTCAGAACTCACAACTCGTTGGTCCTTGTCACTGATGGGATATTGCATCAGGCTACCGCACTGGGTTTCCACTCCTATCAGCTAAAAACAAGAAGAAGCGGCTCCAGTGGACACACGGTCACCAACACTGGACAATTGCCTGGTCCAACGAATCCTGGTTCCTGTTGTGTCATGCTGAGGGCAGTCAGGATCTGGTGTAAGCAGCACGAGTCCATGGCCCCATCCTGCCTGGTGTCAACAGTACAGGCTGGTGGTGTAATGGTGGGGGAATGTTTTCCTGGCACACGTTAGGTCCCTAGATACCAATTGAGCAACTTTTCCATGCCCCAAAGAATTCTGGAGCCAAAGGGGGGGTTTGACCCGGTACTAGATGAATGTACCTAATATACTGGCCACTGGGTGTGTGTGGTAGAACTTGTGTAAGTGCATGTTTTTTCGTAATGTATGCGTTCATGTATTAGGTGTGGTCATTCAGATAGAATCAGCCCCTCCTCCTAGCAGGTCTCCAGGCAGCAAAGCAGCAGGACTCCCCATCTGGTGTCGATCCTCCATGGCAGGGGACCCCCACATACTACTGCTGGGGTACCCTCCACCCCCCATCCCTCCCCACAAACCCTGTCTGCCGGGCTCTACACCCCCAGCCACCCCTCCTCCCCCAGAACCGTTGCTGCTCCACTGGGCAAACATACTCAGGCCGGGCCCCTGGGTGGGGGTAGGATCCAGGGAGCCTCCTGTACCGTCTAAACTCTGCCAGCCAGAGCTGACGGGCCCCGAGCTGCCTCCTCCCCCCTCCGTTACCTCCTCCTCCAGGGGCAGATCCCTCTCCTTCTCTGGTTCTGTCTCGTTCCCTCTCCCCGCTGCTGTTGGCCCCCATGGCACCTGTCCCTGTGGGGCCTCCCTGGCCTCCGCTGGACCCTGGGGCCCCGGCTGCTCCGCTGGACCCTGCCCCTCCCGCCTGGGAATGTGCAAAATAGCGAGCAACCTCCTCTTCGCTCACAAACTTGGCCAAGATGGTGGTATTGCCCAGGACACACCTGGAGAGAGAGAGAGGAGAGAGTAAGGAGTGATTGAATGTTAGTTTTGTGTTCACCGGCTATTATCTATTAGTGTTCACATTTCATTATAGTAATCGCCATTAAGTCTAAGCAGGTTTTCCCCAGCCCATTCCTACGAAATGAGTGTGTTCCATGCCCACCAGACAGCCAGTATGGAATGTCCTTGATTTTCAGTCTATGGTATGTCCATCTATGGAGCTGGAGATTGTTCATCTACAGCAGTGGCTCCAAACTGTGGGGCGTGCATTAGTCATTGCATACCTTACATGTCTAGATTAACTAGCCCATGTTAGCGAATGTTTGATTTTTTAGGCCATAGATTTGAGTGGCAATAAAATTACAACTATCAATTGAACGAACACACATTAGACATGACAAAATGTATACAACTGCAGGAAATCATCTTTAAACCAGGAACATTCCCTCCACCAAAACAGGGGTCTGAATAGCTTGTCATGAACAGTGCTTTTGCCCATAGAAATAGATGTGGGGGGGTTGGATGTTTCCCCCAATGGTGAAAGGGGGGGAACCCCGAGTGAAAAAGTTTGAGAAGCCCTAATCTACAAAATTACACCATTGAGGCTGATTGACAAGCTGAGAGGAGGGGCTTACATGTGTAGTGCGCTCTGGGCCTTTGCTGCTTCCTGTGGGGTGCTGTAGCGAATCAGAGCACTGCCCTGGGTCAGGCCGAGGTGAAAGGTCAGCAGGGGGCCATGCTGCATACAGATGGTACGGAGGGTGGAGCCGTCAATCTGCAGGAGGGAACAGACGGACATGGGTTAGGGATGACTGATGTGGTAGAGGGGGATATGTGAAGGAGAAGTGATGGTGCGTGGGTAGCCTCGAGGGATGGTGTGTGTGTGTAGGTAGTCTTGAGGGATGATGTGTGTGTGTGTGTGTGTGGGTAGTCTTGAGGGATGATGTGTGTGTGTGTGTGTGTAGTCTTGGGGGATGGTGTGTGTAGGTAGTCTTGAGGGATGATGTGTGTGTGTGTGTGTGTGTAGGTAGGTAGTCTTGAGGGATGATGTTGTGTGTGTGTAGGTAGGTAGTCTTGAGGGATGATGATGATGTGTGTGTGTAGGTAGGAGGATGAGGTAGTCTTGAGGGATGATGATGATGTGTGTGTGTGTGTGTGTGTGGGTGTGGTGTGGTAGGTAGTCTTGAGGGATGATGATGATGTGTGTGTGTGTAGGTAGGTAGTCTTGGATGATGTGTGGATGATGATGTGTGTGTGTGTAGGTAGGTAGTCTTGATGGGGATGATGTGTGTGTGTAGGTAGTCTTGAGGGATGATGTGTAGGTAGGTAGTCTTGAGGGATGATGATGTGTGTGTGTGTGTGAGGTAGGTAGTCTTGAGGGATGATGATGTGTGTGTGTGTGTGTAGGTAGGTAGTCTTGAGGGATGATGATGATGTGTGTGTGTGTAGGTAGGTAGTCTTGAGGGATGATGATGATGTGTGTGTGTGTAGGTAGGTAGTCTTGAGGGATGATGATGATGTGTGTGTGTGTAGGTAGGTAGTCTTGAGGGATGATGATGATGTGTGTGTGTAGGTAGGTAGTCTTGAGGGATGATGATGATGTGTGTGTGAGGTAGGTAGTCTTGAGGGATGATGATGATGTGTGTGTGTGTAGGTAGGTGAGTCTTGATGTGTGTGTGGGATGATGATGTGTGTGTGTGTAGGTAGGTAGTCTTGAGGATGATGATGATGTGTGTGTGTGTAGTCTTGAGGGATGATGATGTGTGTAGGTAGGTAGTCTTGAGGGATGATGATGTGTGTGTGTGTGTGTGATGTGATGTGTGTGTGTGTGTGTAGTCTTGATGAGGGATGATGTGTGTGTGTGTGTGTGTAGTCTTGTAGGGATGTAGGTAGTCTTGAGGGATGATGATGTGTGTGTGTGTGTAGGTAGGTAGTCTTGAGGGATGATGATGTGTGTGTGTGTGTAGGTAGGTAGTCTTGAGGGATGATGATGTGTGTGTGTGTGTAGGTAGGTAGTCTTGAGGGATGATGATGTGTGTGTGTGTGTAGGTAGGTAGTCTTGAGGGATGATGATGTGTGTGTGTGTGTAGGTAGGTAGTCTTGAGGGATGATGATGTGTGTGTGTGTAGGTAGTCTTGTGAGGGATGAGTCTTGAGGTAGTCTTGATGATGATGTGTGTGTGTGTGTAGGTAGGTAGTCTTGAGGGATGATGATGTGTGTGTGTGTAGGTAGGTAGTCTTGAGGGATGATGATGTGTGTGTGTGTGTGTGTAGGTAGGTAGTCTTGAGGGATGATGATGATGTGTGTGTGTGTGTAGGTAGGTAGTCTTGAGGGATGATGATGTGTGTGTGTGTGTGTAGTGTAGTAGGTAGTCTTGATGAGGGTGAGGTAGTCTTGAGGGATGATGATGTGTGTGTGTGTGTAGGTAGGTAGTCTTGAGGGATGATGATGTGTGTGTGTGTGTGTGTAGTCTTGTGTGTGTAGTCTTGTGTGTGAGGTGTGATGATGTGTGTGTGTGTGTAGGTAGGTAGTCTTGAGGGATGATGATGTGATGTGTGTGTGTAGGTAGGTAGTCTTGAGGGATGATGATGTGTGTGTGTGTGTAGGTAGGTAGTCTTGATGAGGATTGAGGGATGATGATGTGTGTGTGTGTGTAGGTAGGTAGTCTTGAGGTAGGATGATGATGTGTGTGTGTGTGTGTGTAGGTAGGTAGTCTTGAGGGATGATGATGTGTGTGTGTGTGTAGGTAGGTAGTCTTGAGGGATGATGATGTGTGTGTGTGTGTGTAGGTAGGTAGTCTTGAGGGATGATGATGTGTGTGTGTGTGTGTGTAGGTAGGTAGTCTTGAGGGATGATGATGTGTGTGTGTGTGTGTGTAGGTAGGTAGTCTTGAGGGATGATGATGGTGTGTGTGTGTGTGTAGGTAGGTAGTCTTGAGGGATGATGATGTGTGTGTGTGTGTGTGTGTGGTAGGTAGTCTTGAGGGATGATGTGTGTGTGTGTGTGTGTGGTGAGGATGAGGATGATGTGTGTGTGTGTGTGTGTGTGTAGGTAGGTAGTCTTGAGGATGATGTGTGTGTGTGTGTGTGTGTGTAGTCTTGTGAGGGATAGTCTTGAGGGATGATGATGTGTGTGTGTGTGTGTGTGTGAGGTAGGTAGTCTTGAGGGATGATGTGTGTGTGTGTGTGTAGTGTGTGAGGGATGAGTAGGTAGTAGGATAGTCTTGATGAGGGATGATGAGGGTGTGTGTGTGTGTAGGTAGTCTGATGAGGGATGATGTGTGTGTGTGTGTGTAGTCTTGATGATGATGTGTGTGTGTGTGTGTGTGTGGTGTGTGTGAGGGATGATGTGTGGTGTGTGTGTGTGTAGGTAGGTAGTCTTGAGGGATGATGATGTGTGTGTGTGTGTGTAGGTAGTCTTGATGAGGGATGATGTGTGTGTGTGTGTGTGTAGGTAGTCTTGAGGGATGATGTGTGTGTGTGTGTGTAGGTAGTCTTGATGAGGGATGATGTGTGTGTGTAGGTAGTCTTGTCTTGAGGGATGATGTGTGTGTGTGTGTGTGTGTGTGTAGTGTAGTCTGTGTGTGTGTGTGTGTGTGTGTGTGTGTGTGTGTAGGTAGTCTTGAGGGATGATGTGTGTGTGTGTGTAGGTAGTCTTGAGGGATGATGTGTGTGTGTGTGTAGGTAGTCTTGAGGGATGATGTGTGTGTGTGTGTGTGTGTGTAGGTAGTCTTGAGGGATGATGTGTGTGTGTGTGTGTGTAGGTAGTCTTGAGGGATGATGTGTGTGTGTGTGTGTGTGTAGGTAGTCTTGAGGGATGATGTGTGTGTGTGTGTGTGTGTAGGTAGTCTTGAGGGATGATGTGTGTGTGTGTGTGTGTGTGTGTGTGTGTGTGTGTGAGGTAGTGTGTGTGTGTGGTAGTCTTGATGAGGGATGATGTGTGTGTGTGTGTAGGTAGTCTTGATGAGGGATGATGTGTGTGTGTGTGTAGTGTTGAGTCTTGAGGGATGAGGGATGATGTGTGTGTGTGTGTGTGTGTAGGTAGTCTTGATGAGGGATGAGGATGATGATGTGTGTGTGTGTGTGTGTAGGTAGTCTTGATGAGGGATGATGTGTGTGTGTGTGTGTGTAGGTAGTCTTGATGAGGGATGATGTGTGTGTGTGTGTGTGTGTGTGTGTAGGTAGTCTTGATGAGGGATGATGTGTGTGTGTGTGTGTGTAGGTAGTCTTGATGAGGGATGATGTGTGTGTGTGTGTGTGTGTGTGTGTAGGTAGTCTTGATGAGGGATGATGTGTGTGTGTGTGTGTGTGTGTGTGTGTGTGTGTGTGTGTGTGTGTGTGTGTGTAGGTAGTCTTGATGAGGATGATGTGTGTGTGTGTGTGTGTGTGTGTCTTGATGAGGGATGATGTGTGTGTGTGTGTGTGTGTGTAGGTAGTCTTGATGAGTGATGTGTGTAGTCTTGTGTGTGTGTGTGTGTGTAGGTCTTGATGAGGATGATGTGTGTGTGTGTGTGTAGGTAGTCTTGATGAGGGATGATGTGTGTGTGTGTGTGTGTGTGTAGGTAGTCTTGATGAGGATGATGTGTGTGTGTGTGTGTAGGTAGTCTTGATGAGGGATGATGTGTGTGTGTGTGTAGGTGTGTGTGATGAGTCTTGATGAGGGATGATGTGTGTGTGTGTGTGTAGTCTTGATGAGGGATGATGATGTGTCTTGATGAGTAGTCTTGATGATGTGTGTGTGTGTGTAGGTAGTCTTGATGAGGGATGATGTGTGTGTGTGTGTGTGTGTGTGTGTGTGTGTAGTCTTGATGAGGGATGATGTGTGTGTGTGTGTGTGTGTAGTCTTGATGTGTGTGTGTGTGTGTGTGTAGGTAGTCTTGATGAGGGATGATGTGTGTGTGTGTGTGTGTGTGTAGGTAGTCTTGATGTGTGTGTGATGTGTGTGTGTGTGTGTGTGTAGGTAGTCTTGATGAGGGATGATGTGTGTGTGTGTGTGTGTGTAGTCTTGATGAGGGATGATGTGTGTGTGTTGTGTGTGTAGGTAGTCTTGATGAGGATGATGTGTGTGTGTGTGTGTGTGTGTAGGTAGTCTTGATGAGGGATGATGTGTGTGTGTGTGTGTGTAGGTAGTCTTGATGAGGGATGTGTGTGTGTGTGTGTGTGTGTGTGTAGGTAGTCTTGATGAGGGATGATGTGTGTGTGTGTGTGTGTGTAGTCTTGATGAGGGATGTGTGTGTCTTGATGAGGGTCTTGATGAGGGATGATGTGTGTGTGTGTGTGTGTGTAGGTAGTCTTGATGAGGGATGTGTGTGTGGATGATGTGTGTGTGTGTGTGTGTGTGATGTGTGATGTGTGTGTGTGTGTGTGTGTGTGTGTGTGTAGTCTTGATGAGGGATGATGTGTGTGTGTGTGTGTGAGGGAGGTAGTCTTGATGAGGGATGATGATGTGTGTGTGTGTGTGTGTGTGTGTAGTGGTAGTCTTGATGAGGGATGATGTGTGTGTGTGTGTGTGTGTGTGTGTAGGTAGTCTTGATGAGGGATGTGTGGTAGTCTTGTGATGTGTGTGTGTGTGTAGTCTTGTGTGTGTGTGTGTGTGTGTAGGTAGTCTTGATGAGGGATGATGTGTGTGTGTGTGTGTGTGTGTGTGTGTGTGTGTGTAGGTAGGATAGTCTTGATGAGGGATGATGTGTGTGTGGTAGTCTTGATGAGGGATGATGTGTGTGTGTGTGTGTGAGGTGTCTTGATGTGTGTGTGTCTTGATGTGTGTGTGTGTGTGGTAGTCTTGATGAGGGATGTGTGTGTGTGTGTGTGTCTTGATGATGTGTGTGTGTGTGTGTGTAGGTAGTCTTGATGAGGGATGATGTGTGTGTGTGTGTGTGTGTAGGTAGTCTTGATGAGGGATGTGTGTGTGTGTGTGTGTGTGTGTAGGTAGTCTTGATGAGGATGATGTGTGTGTGTGTGTGTGTGTGTGTGTGTAGGTAGTCTTGATGAGGGATGATGTGTGTGTGTGTGATGTGTGTGTGTGTGTGGTAGTCTTGATGAGGGATGATGTGTGTGTGTGTGTGTGTGTGTGTAGGTAGTCTTGATGAGGGATGATGAGGTGTCTTGATGATGTGTGTGTGTGTGTGTAGGTAGTCTTGATGAGTGGATGATGTGTGTGTGTGTGTGTGTGTGTGTAGGTAGTCTTGATGAGGGATGTGTGTGTGTGTGTGTGTGTGTGTAGGTAGTCTTGATGAGGGATGATGTGTGTGTGTGTGTGTAGGTAGTCTTGATGAGGGATGATGTGTGTGTGTGTGTAGTGTGTGAGGGTAGTGTGTGAGGTGATGATGTGTGTGTGTGTAGGTAGTCTTGATGAGGGATGATGTGTGTGTGTGTGTGTGTGTAGTCTTGATGAGGGATGTGTGTGTGTGTGGTAGTCTTGATGAGGGATGTGTGTGTGTAGGTAGTCTTGATGAGGGATGATGATGTGTGTGTGTGTGTGTGTGTAGTCTTGATGAGGGATGTGTGTGTGTGTGTGTCTTGATGAGGGATGATGTGTGTGTGTGTGTGTGTAGGTAGTCTTGATGAGGGATGATGTGTGTGTGTGTGTGTGTGTGTAGGTAGTCTTGATGAGGGATGATGTGTGTGTGTAGGTAGTCTTGTGTGTGTGTGTGTGTGTGTGTGTAGGTAGTCTTGATGAGGGATGATGTGTGTGTGTGTGTGTGTAGGTAGTCTTGATGATGTGTGTGTGGATGTGTGTGTGTCTTGTGTGTGTGTGTGGTAGTCTTGATGAGGGATGATGTGTGTGTGTGTGTGTGTAGGTAGTCTTGATGAGGGATGATGTGTGTGTGTGTAGTCTTGATGAGGGATGATGTGTGTGTGTGTGTGTGTAGTCTTGATGAGGGATGATGATGTGTGTGTGTGGGTAGTCTTGATGAGGGATGATGTGTGTGTGTGTGTGTGTGTAGGTAGTCTTGATGAGTGATGTGTGTGTGTGTGTGTGTAGGTAGTCTTGATGATGATGTGTGTGTGTGTGTGTGTGTGTGTGTAGGTAGTCTTGATGAGGGATGATGATGTGTGTGTGTGTGTGTAGGTAGTCTTGATGAGGGATGATGTGTGTGTGTGTGTGTGTGTGTGTGTGTAGGTAGTCTTGATGAGGGATGATGTGTGTGTGTGTGTGTGTGTGTAGGTAGTCTTGATGAGGGATGATGTGTGTGTGTGTGTGTGTGTAGGTAGTCTTGATGAGGGATGATGTGTGTGTGTGTGTGTGTAGGTAGTCTTGATGAGGGATGATGATGTGTGTGTGTGTGTGTGTAGGTAGTCTTGATGATGAGGTGTGTGTGTGTGTAGTCTTGTGTGTGTGTGTGTGTAGGTAGTCTTGATGAGGGATGTGTGTGTGTGTGTGTGATGTGTGTGTGTGTGTGTCTTGATGAGGGATGTGTGTGTGTAGGTAGTCTTGATGAGGGATGATGTGTGTGTGTGTGTGTGTAGGTAGTCTTGATGAGGGATGATGTGTGTGTGTGTGTGTGTGTGTGTAGGTAGTCTTGATGAGGGATGATGTGTGTGTGTGTGTGTGTGTGTGTAGGTAGTCTTGATGAGGATGATGTGTGTGTGTGTGTGTGTGTGTAGGTAGTCTTGATGAGGATGATGATGTGTGTGTGTGTGTGTGTGTGTAGGTAGTCTTGATGAGGATGATGTGTGTGTGTGTGTGTGTAGGTAGTCTTGATGAGGGATGATGTGTGTGTGTGTGTGTGTGTGTGGTGTGTGATGAGGTAGTCTTGATGAGTGATGTGTGTGTGTCTTGTGTGTGTGTGTGTGGTAGTCTTGATGAGGGATGATGTGTGTGTGTGTGTGTGTAGGTAGTCTTGATGAGGGATGATGTGTGTGTGTGTGTGTGTGTAGGTAGTCTTGATGAGGGATGATGATGTGTGTGTGTGTGTGGGTAGTCTTGATGAGTCTTGATGATGATGATGTGTGTGTGTGTGTGTGTAGGTAGTCTTGATGAGGGATGATGTGTGTGTGTGTGTGTGTAGGTAGTCTTGATGAGGGATGATGTGTGTGTGTGTGTGTGTGTGTGTAGGTAGTCTTGATGAGGGATGATGTAGTCTTGATGATGTGTGTGTGTGTGTGTAGGTAGTCTTGATGAGGGATGATGTGTGTGTGTGTGTGTGTGTGTAGGTAGTCTTGATGAGGATGATGTGTGATGTGTGTGTGTGTGTGTGTAGGTAGTCTTGATGAGGGATGAGTCTTGATGTGTGTGTGTGTAGGTAGTCTTGATGAGGTAGTCTTGATGAGGGATGATGTGTGTGTGTGTGTGTGTAGGTAGTCTTGATGAGGATGATGATGTGTGTGTGTGTGTGTGTAGGTAGTCTTGATGAGGATGATGTGTGTGTGTGTGTGTGTGTGTGTGATGAGGGATGATGTGTGTGTGTGTGTGTGTAGGTAGTCTTGATGAGGGATGATGTGTGTGTGTGTGTGTGTGTGTGTGTGTAGTCTTGATGAGGGATGATGTGTGTGTGTGTGTGTGTAGTCTTGATGATGTGTGATGTGGTGTGTGTGTGTGTGTGTGTGTAGTCTTGATGAGGGTAGTCTTGATGAGGGATGATGTGTGTGTGTGTGTGTGTGTGTGTGTGTGTGTGTAGGTAGTCTTGATGAGGGATGATGTGTGTGTGTGTGTGTGTGTAGGTAGTCTTGATGAGGGATGAGTCTGTGTGTGTGATGTGTGTGATGTGTGTGTGTGTGTGTAGGTAGTCTTGATGAGGGATGATGTGTGTGTGTGTGTGTGTAGTCTTGATGAGGGTAGTGTTGATGAGGGATGATGGATGATGTGTGTGTGTGTGTGTGTGTGTGTAGGTAGTCTTGATGAGGGATGATGTGTGTGTGTGTGTGTGTGTGTGTGTAGGTAGTCTTGATGAGGGATGATGTGATGTGTGTGTGTGTGTGTGGTAGTCTTGATGAGGGATGATGATGATGTGTGTGTGTGTGTGTGTGTAGGTAGTCTTGATGAGGGATGATGTGTGTGTGTGTGTGTGAGTGTAGTCTTGATGAGGGATGATGATGTGTGTGTGTGTGTGTAGGTAGTCTTGATGAGGATGATGTGTGTGTGTGTGTGTGTGTAGGTAGTCTTGATGAGGGATGATGTGTGTGTGTGTGTGTGTGTAGGTAGTCTTTGATGAGGGATGAGTGGATGTGTGTGTGTGTGTGTGTGTGTAGGTAGTCTTGATGAGGGATGATGTGTGTGTGTGTGTGTGTGTGTGTGTAGGTAGTCTTGATGAGGGGGATGAGTCTTGATGTGTGATGTGTGTGTGTGTGTGTAGGTAGTCTTGATGAGGGATGATGTGTGTGTGTGTGTGTGTGTAGGTAGTCTTGATGAGGGATGTGTGTGTGTGTGTGATGTAGGTAGTCTTGATGAGGGATGATGTGTGTGTGTGTGTGTGTGTGTGTAGGTAGTCTTGATGAGGGATGATGTGTGTGTGTGTGTGTGTGTGTGTAGGTAGTCTTGATGAGGGATGATGTGTGTGTGTGTGTGTAGGTAGTCTTGATGAGGGATGATGTGTGTGTGTGTGTGTGTGTAGGTAGTCTTGATGAGGGATGTGTGTGTGTGTGTGTGTGTAGTCTTGATGAGGATGATGTGTGTGTGTGTGTGTGTGTGGTAGTCTTGATGAGGGATGAGTCTTGTGTGTGTGTGTGTGTGTGTGTGTAGGTAGTCTTGATGAGGGATGATGTGTGTGTGTGTGTGTGTGTAGGTAGTCTTGATGAGGATGATGTGTGTGTGTGTGTGTGTGTAGTCTTGATGAGGGATAGTCTTGATGAGGTGATGTGTGTGTAGTCTTGTGTGTGT